>NW_028234410.1:42221890-42228748 GCF_977035675.1 Penaeus japonicus
TTTGCTCTATCTTTATTTATCCGGTTTATGTATTCTTTATTTCTGTTAAGATTATGTGTTATTGAGGGTTAAAGAAATATTTCAGTCTCTTAGAGAGAAAACTTATATTTCTTATTGTATATTCACCCCAGACAAATGGAAGTGGATATAATTGTTGAAAGCGAATAATGTGTATGAGAATCACTTTGTCGCATTGGTTTTCTTGAGTCGGTGGTTGAGCATTAACAAGTGTTTTTATTGCTATATCATGTATAAACCCTATAAGTTTTAAATTAACATAGTGACATTATATCGGGCGTAACTAAGGACAATTTCCCGTGCTAAATGTGTTATGACGTCAGCAGATATTTTCCTGTTCCACCGCCGTAATATCAGCTTTAGATAAAAAATATATTTATCGTATCATATTTCCTACATAAACCATGATCAGCATAACTATGATCTAAGGTTTATGATGAAAGTATATTGCAAGTTTCATACCTATGCATTTATTATTGTCAATTTTGACCTTATTTTAAAAGGTTTATCCCTTTGGCGAGCGCAAAAAGTGCTACATCATACATAAGGATTCGTGTCATCACTGATACATCTATTATCTATAACATATCCATAAAAGTGTATCAATTATCAATCCCCCGCAACATATCACATGTTGTGTGGCCAGAGAAAACAACCAGAAAAAAACAACTAAACTACAATCCATATTAATAAAAACGGATCGAAAGTCACTGGAAATCGAGGACGCGACCGCGAGCCCACTAACATTATCCGTCTCTGTGTTCAAATCATAACGGTAATGACCAACGGTCGATGTGTACTTTTGCAAAGAAAATCTGTCATTGATCTACTACCAACTTTACTAATGAATATACATCCACACAATCAAAAAGACAAAAACAACAAAAACAAAAACAAAAAAAAACAGAAGCAATACGAGATAATATCCCTTTCTGAAGCTTCTGAATAGAACGAATTCCGTGGAAATTTCTCATATAACAAAAGGGATACAGAACTAATAAAGTGATCAGGTCGCTGGGGGGGGGGGGGTAGGTATTGAACTCGTTACCAACCAATTCCTGAAAACAAAGACCTATTTCATATCTGCGTAAAAATGTAAAATGATTTAATTGTTTTGATGCCTGGTCTCTTGAAAGGTTGTCATGGCGGGTAACCCAACCATGTGCTTGCGATCACCACTGTGCTTTCAGATGTCTGGAACAATCTTCACTTGGCTATGATCGTACTCGCGAGAACAACTCAGAAAGTCTAACTGCCATATTCTTAATTTCTCTATATATGTTATACTATGTATAGAATATAATTATACATATAGTGGATAGATTATATATCCCAACCTTATATATATAGCTATTTATATATAGATAAATATATATATATATATATATATATATAATAATAAATTTTATGTGTGTGGGTGTTGTGTGTGTGTAAGTGTGTTGTGGGTTGGTGGTTGTGGTATGTATGTATGTATAATATGGGGGGTTATGTATATATATGTAATTGTATATATAAATATAATATATATATTTTTATATATATATATATATTATATATATATATATATATATTAATATTATAATGATAACCAATTGAGAATGGTAACACGATGGTAAATCGGGAAAAATCAAATATCGAATGGTTATAACAATAGCAATATTTATTATAAGATTGCTCCTACTACCAAGGAAGTAGAAACTACCATTCTTCATAACAGCAATAAACTTCTCGGAGAATAACGATAATGTAAAAAAAAAAAAACTCAGATACCATAAAAACCATTATATAATAACGATAACAACAAGGGTAAATCAATTCATTTTTTGGAAAAACCCTGTTTCTCGAATCTAAAAAGGGCGGCAAAAAAGAAAAGGTTTACTTTGCGAAATAAAAACCCCTTCCGATTTTTCACAAATACAAGAAGTAAAAAATGTCAAAGGGGGGGGGGGGGGGGGAAGATCTTAGAAGGGAGTTTTGGGGACCGTTTTTGCATAAACGATTTTCCCCGAAAACCCGTATCAGCAGAGTGAATACAGTATCTGTAAAAGGGCCCCCTTAAACTTTTTTGGGGAATTTTTTTTACGCTAAGGGATGATGTGAAATTTGATAAGGGTTCTAGAAAGTACTAACGGGGTTTCACGTTATACGGTTTGCCCCACGTAACCATGAAGCCTGTTGTGTTTGATAGGGTTTTATCTTTTGGGAAAGGAGAACAATAATGAATCGGGAATGTTTTAAAATAGTGAGGATATTAATGAAAAGTTCATGAAAATAAAAAAAAAAAAAATCCCAAAAATTTAAATAATAAAAGATTTTAAATAAGCCCCGGAAAGGAAAAAAAAACAACAAAAAACAAAAGAGGCACCCGGAAAATAAAGATTAAACGTAATCAAATTAAAGAAGTACTTTGAAGAAACAAACCGTAGAGATAAAAGCAATCAGTTTACAAAAAAAAGAAAAGAAAAGGGGGGGGGCCGAGGCTGAGAGGGGGTTTCTTTGAAAAATAGCCACCTAAACAGGCATTTTTTTTTTATCGCCCCTTGTTTTTTTTTAAAACGAACTTTCCACCCAAGCTTTTGAGTACTATGGTCAAAATGTAAAATATGAAAGTAAAACCGCACAGCCCCCAAAACACACACACACATGATATATATATTTATATATATAAATATATATATAATATTAATATAATAAAACATAAAATATTGTATGTATGTACACACCACACACACACACACAACACACACACACACACACACACACACACACGCACATATATAAATACCCATCTTGGGAACCCGGGCAAGGGGGTAACGAACTAAAACCTTTTTTCCTTTCTTTAAGCACAACCCCAAAGGAAAACAAAAAAATTTCGGGCGCCCACGTTTTGAAATAATTGTAAAAAAGAATTTAATGTAAGAGAGCCCTTCGCCTAGTTTCTTTAAGATAGATAGAGAGAGAGAGAAAGTGAGTAGTGGGACTGAATGAATGCGAGAGAGAGAAAAAAAAAAGTAAGAGAGAGAGGGGGAGAGAGAAGAGAAGAGAAGAGAAGAGAAGAGAGAGAGAAGAGAAGAGAGAGAGAGAAAGAGAGAGACAGAGAAGAGAAGAGAAGAGAAGAGAGAGAGAGAGAGAGAGAGAGAGAGAGAGAGGGAGGGAGAAAAGGAGAGAAAGAGAGAGAAAGAAAGAAAAGGAGAGGGAGAAAAAGAGAGAGAGAGAGGGGAGAGAGAGAGAGGAGAAGGGGAAGAGAGAAAAGAGAGAGAGAGAAAGGGAAAGAACGAAGAAAGAGAGAAGAGAGGGGAGAGAGAGAAGAGAGAGAGAGAGAGAGAGAAAAAGGCAGAGAAAGAAGAAAAGAGAAGAGAAGAAAAAAGAAGAGAAGAGAAGAGAGAGAGATAGATAGAGAGAGAGACATTAAAAAATCAACAAGTGTTCAGATGGGCTAACAAAAGGGTTTGGAAATTTTTAAACGTACCCATAATTGCTGATTTTCCCAAAACCTTTAAATTTTCCCCGTAATTCGATTAAATTTGGTTTGGGCGAACAACATTGAATGGAGAAGTCCCTTCAGATCATATTCAGAATATTTAAATTTTAGAATCTTCTGGGGAAAGGGTTTTGGGAAACGATCGAAAAGAATTTGCTTTGGAATTTTTATATATAAACCCCGCTATCGAATTTATATATAAGAAAAAATTGGGAAAAAATCGTCCCATCTTTTTTTTTTTTGGTGGAATACGCCCTTCGAAAGTGTAAAACCCCCAGTTTTAGGTTCACTTTTTTTGAATATAATATCCAGAGGAAGTAAACGCTTAAATACTTTAAAAATAAAATAAAATATTTCGACACTTTTTTTTTTCCTGAAGTAAGATCGAGGATATGGTTTTTTCGAATCTTTTGTACCGCTAAAGGGATAAACATCAATTTTTTTTACGTGAGCTCATTTTTTTGGAAGAAACGGGCTTTTTTTCTGTGCAGTTTTTTAAAACGGGTGATGTTATGGTTTTTTATTTTTTTAAGTAAAAATTGAAAACGTTCAGCTTACATTTGATCGTTTTCTGAAAAAGGGTTTTAAAAACGCCCCTTTAAATAGAAATGATATTGATTGATTTTTTATATCATTTTTACCAAATATAAAAGTTATTTTTGAATCAAACGTAAGAAACCAGAAGGGAAAGAAGAAACGAAAAAGCGAAAAAACATGAATTGCCCGCCAAATTTGGAAAGAAAGGGACGAAAATACAAAAAAAACAAACAAAGGGTTTTTTAAAGCAAAAAGACACAAGAAAAGGCAAAACATAAAACCCGGGTAAGAACATTAGTTACCGTCAGAGACCTTTATCATACCCTGAAATTTCCCCTTTTGGGAAAATTAATGGGATTTGGGGCTGGAAATTTTCAGGAGAAATCGGATTATACATTATAATATATATATATATATATAATTTTAAATATATTATATATAATATAAAATATACGTGTGGGGTGTTGTGTGTGTAAACTATAATATATGTATATATAAAAAATTTATAATTTTATATATAAATATATATATAAAAAAGCAAAATTTTATATACAACATAGTATAAAAAATTATATATAAAAATATATTTATATACAACATTGTATATACTTTCCCATATATAATATATATATATAAAATACAAAAATTACATATTTTTATAAATATAAAAAAATTTTATATATATAAAAAATATATAATACATTAAAATTTTTATATATAAAAATTGATTATATATACATATATTAAAATAAAAATGTATTATGATATGTACATAAATTTAAAGCCCAAAAAGAATTATGTATATATTTTTATATATATATATAAAAACATTTATACATATCATACATACATAAAATTTATAAAATATATGTACAATGTATACACACACACACACACCCCACCCAAAAAAGGCCACACACAAACATACATAAAACCCCACATTGAAATTTAGATATAGATATATATTCTGTAAAATAAAATAAATATAATATATATAATAAAAATATAAAATATATTATACGCATATATATATAAATATATATATATATATATATATAAAATATTATAATATATAATTTATTTTAATACATATGTGCAAAAATTTAAAATTTGTTTTTAAATACACACACACACACGCAAAACACACAAAACACACACACACGCAAAACACACACATATATATTATTTATAATATATATATAATATATATTTTAACAAAATATAAAGGGGTAAAAAAAAATATTATATATAATATATATATATATATAAAATATAACAAAGTTTAAAAGAAAATTGGTATTAATAAAATAATAATAATAAAGATTTTGAAAACATGATGAAAATTATGAAAAACAATAAGAAGAAATTTTTGATGATAATAAATTTAGTGATGATAATAGTGGAAATTATGATGATGATTATATTGATGATAATATAATAATGAAAAGATGTTAATGATAACAATAAGGCAAAATGGTAAAAAGTGATGATAAAAATTTAGGGTAGGGATACTAAAGTAATGTTAAGGAAAATTAAAATAATTAGGATACTGAAAATATTTTGGGAAAAGGGGTTATTGTAAAATAAAAAAGTGTATAAGGGTGATTGAATAATGATAGCCATGAAATTTAATGAAACTAATATAATGAAAAAGAAATGATAATAATACCAGTAATGAAAACCTAATAATAATAAAACGGATTATTTAAAAAATGAATAAAAGAAAATATCATTGTACCCCCTTGGAAAAAAAATAAGACTTCATTTGTTGACCCGTGTTTTTGTACAGTAATTTTATATATTTTTTCCCAATTTGTCCCGCCCCCGGACAAAAATCAAGACCAAAAAAGCACAGTGACCTGTTTTGTTTTTTGTTTTTTTTAAAGTGGGAAAACCATTTTGTTTTTTTTATGTTTTTATCTATATGTGGTGGAGGGAAGGAGAAAGCGAAAAACACACGTTTTTAATCGGGTTTTTTGTGTGTTTTGTGTGTGGTTTTTGTTTTGTGGGGGTTTTTGTCGTGTGTTTTTAATTTTTCATTAAAAAACTCTTTTCCATCCTAACAACCATAGGATAAGGAATTTCATATGAAAAAGAAAATTTTAAATTTTTTATGAACCCGAACAAAGTACGGAGTTTTTTGACCTATATATAAAGCGGGAACCCATGATTGGGAAAAAGTGTTTTTTTTTTTTTCCCCCTCAGCTGGGAAAAAAATTTTTTTTCCATTTTTGATTTTAAACCCCCTTTGGGAAAAAACTTTTATAATATATTTTTTTTATTACTCGCTTTATTTTTTGAAGGAACTTAGTGTTTAGACGACCAAAGGGGTTTTAAGGAAAAGTTTTTATTAATTATTTCCCTTTTAAAAAAAAATATAAAAAAAAAATCATGAAAAATGTTCAAAGGAAAAAAACAAAATGAAAGCAAAAGATTATGAAATTTAAACCAAAATTAAAAATGTGTAATAAAACAAAAAAAAAGAAAAGGGCGTTCTGGAAATTTTTAAAGGAAATGAAGAAGAGAGAACAACCTGAACTTAATTAGAAAAAAAAAGGCAGAGGAGAAAAAATCACGCCAAGATCAGAAAAAACTTAGCCCCGGACGAAAGAAAAACAATCGTTGACGCGGAAGGACCCCCCAGCGCCCCCATAGGTAGGTTTTGATTCTCCCTACAAAAACCCGAGTTTAAGACGAGCGTGTAGAGGGGGTCAATACTCCCCCCCACATCCCCTCGGTCGAAAAAGGGAAAGGGCCGTCTCCCTCTCGAGAAGGCCTTCCTGACCCGCCCCGGAAAGGGCACTCTGCGCCCCCACCAGAGG
>NW_028234410.1:42228848-42236348 GCF_977035675.1 Penaeus japonicus
AATAAAATAAAAATAAAAATAATAATAATAATAATAAAAAAATTATAATAATAAAAATAAAAAAATTATAATAATACTAAAAATAAAAAAAATAAAGGGGAAAAAAAAAATGTTTTCTCGTGATTTTCACTTCCCCCACACTCACCCCCTCATGATGCTGAAAATTTCTCTCGCCCCCACGTTTTTTTTCACGAGCGCTCGGGGTGCTGAGCTTTTGGGGAAGTTAGATAAAAATACTCGGCCATAAAATTTTTCCTCAAAATCTAGTGGTTATAGGATGCATCTGTAAAGGATATAACTCTAAGAAATTTTAAAACAAAAAAAAAAAAAAAAAAAAAAAAAAAAAAAAAAGGGGGAGAGGGGGAGAAAGGGGAGGGACAAAAAAAGGGGGGGATAGACAGAGAGAGAAAAAATTTTAAAAAAATGAGAGTTTTTCTTCTTTTTGGGCCATCTCCTGAAAAGGGCACTTTACTTTTTCCCACCCTTTCTCAAAGTTTGGGGTGTCTGTCCATCACGTGTTTGGGTTTCAGGATTTTTTAAACCCCCTTTTGGGGATTTGAGGGGTGATAATCAAGACAAATTGTGGTCGGGGGAGGGACCCCGGCCCTAAAACATCCCCCCCCCCCCCCCCCCTCCTCCCCACCCCTCCTTCCCCCCCCCCCCCTACCCCAAACCCCCCCCCTTTTCCCCCCCCCCCAACCCCCCCCTCCTCTCTCTCGAGTTATCCCTTCTCTCCTCACCCTCTTGACTTCCCCCCTCCCCTCCTCACCCTCTCTACTTCCCCCCTCCCCCTACCCCTCCTCTCTCTCGAGTTGTCCCCCTCCCCTCCTCACCCTCTCCACTTCCCCACTCCCCTCCTCACCCTCTCTACTTGCCCCTCCCCGTATCCCTCCTCTTTCTCGAGGGTTTTCCCCCCTCCCCTGGCGGGGGCCCCCCTCCCCCTACCCCCTCATCTCCATCCATTTATTTCTTATTAAAAATCTTTAATTACATCCCCCATTTGTTCTTTATGTATTAAACTGCTAACATTTTTTTTTTTTTTTTTTTTTTTTTAAACCCCTTTTCCTTTTTTTTCTCCTCGATGCTTTTTCTTTTAGATTATTCTTCCTGTGGGCTATTATTCTCTTCTCTTCCTCCTTTTCCCCTTTATTTTTCCTCCTTCCCTTTTTTTTGTTTTTTTCCCTTTTAGCCTCTTATCCCACAGCCTGTTTTTTTCCTTCATTTTTTATAAGACTTTGGGGGTTTTTTTCGTCGATCTTGGGTTGAGATCTGTCACGATTCGAGAAGAGTTTTGGGGGATCACAGACTTTTAGATTTTTTTGTTGAAACGTGTCTTTTTTTTTTTTTTTTTTTTTCTTCTTTTTTTTTTTTTTTGGGGTTTTGTTGATTTTTCCCTTTGGTTTTTTTCTTTCGTTGTCCTTTTTTGTCCCCTTTTGTGTTTTCCCCTCTGCGTCTGTCTGCCCGTCTCTCTTTCTTTTTTCTCTCCCCTCCCTCTCCTCTCTCTCTCTCTCCTCCTCTCCTCTCCTTCTCTCCCTTCCTCTCTCGCTTCCCCTCTCTCTCTCCCCTCCCCCCCTGGTTTTTTTTTTCTCTGTTTTTTTCTGTTTTTCTCTCTTTATCTGTCATTTTAAACTATGTGGGGTGGTGTTTTTTGGGGGTTTTGTAGGGTGTTAAAAATATATATATATATATATATAAAATAAAATATATATAAAATTTTAATAAAATAATATATAATAAAAATAAATATAATATATATTTTATATATATTTACATAATATAATATAAAATATATATATAAATATATAATATATAATATGTGTGTGGTGGGTGGTGGGGGGGGGTGTGGTGGGTGTATGTGTGTGTGTGTGGGGGGTGGGGTGTGGGTGTGTGGTGTTGGGGTGTGTGTTGTTTGTGTGTGTGTGTGTGTGTGTGTGTGTGTTTTTGGGGGTGTGTTTTGTAAAATAAATATATATAATAATATAATATATAAAATATATAATATAAAAAATGTGTGTGTGTTTTGTGTGGTGGTGTGTGTGGTGTTTTTGGGGTTTTGTGGTTTTGTTTTGTAGGTGTGATTTTATATATAAATAAAAATTTATAAATATAAATATATTATATATATAAATATATATAAAATATGTAAAATAATAATATTTATAAAAAATAAAATATATATATATAATATATAAAATAATATAATGTATATATATAGAATATTTTTATATAATATATATAAATTATAATATAAATATTTTATATATATATAAAATTTTATTATAAAATAATAAAATATATTATATATACTATACAATATATATAATTTTATTTTATATAATATATAAATATATATATTATATATTTTTTTATTTATATATTGTCGGTTTTGTGTGTATGTTTGGTGTGGTGGAGGTGTGAATTTTATAAATTTTTCTATAATATTTTAATATAAATTTTATTAAAATAACTCTAAATTTAAATGTCAAATAATAATCTATATCTAAAAAATTTTATTTAAAAATATCCTTACTATACAAAATTTTTCTTTCTAAAAAAATAATAACCCTCTCTATCTATAAAATTTTTAAACTGTAAATACATAAATATAAAAATATAAAAAATTAAAATATCCCCCAAAATATTTTAAATATTCTAAAATTTTTATATATATTATTTTTTGTTGGGTGTGTAGTTTGGTTTGTGGTGTGGTGTTTGTGTGTGTGAGGGGGTGTGTTTTTGTGTGTTTTGGGTTTAGAATTTTTTTTTTTGATGCTACCAACTCAATCCCTAAAACCCTCAAATCCCTCACACAAACACCAAACCCCCCTCCTATCAATCCCGTCACAAAACCCCCAACCCACCACCTATCCACCTCCCCAACAAAAACTTTTTTTCCATCCAAATAACTCTCAAAAACACTCCTCTCACCACTCAACAAACCCCTTCTCCCGTCCCAACCCCCAAAAAAATCTTCCCCCCAATCTAACATCTCCCAAAACCTCCCCCCACACAAACCCCCCAAAAAACAACCTTTGGAGAGTTTATGATGAGTATGTGTTGAGGGTTTTGTTTTTGGAGGTGGTGAGAGAGTGGGTGAGATTATAGTTTGATAGTGGTGTGGGATTTGAGATCCCCTTTAAAATTCAAAACCCACACCCACCACACCTCAACCCTCACCCCACCCCACACCCCACACTTCCCCCAAATCACCAACACACTCCCACCCACACCCCCCACCACTCCCCTCAAAGATGAGGTTGGGGAGTGTAAGGTGTTTTTGTTATGGATGAAATGGGGAGTGTAGATGAGAAAATTTTTGGGGTTTATAGGTAAGAGTGAGGTTGGGTTTTTAGGGGTTTTGTGAGTGTAAGTAGGGCCCAGACAATTTTACACCAATATAGCTTTCTTTTTTTATTTTTAAAAAACAAACAGCGTGTGGCGCGAAATAGGTGAGTGTTTTAGTGTCCAGTGGCATAAAAATTAATCCCCGCACTTAACCCCTTTTGGCCCCCCCCGGGGAAAACCTTATTTGCATGCGTCTGTCAATACATCTTCCGCTTCGAAAATGTTGTCAAACGAGCATTTCGCATCAGAATGTTTCACGCGAGTAACGAAGAAGAATAAGCAATAAACGATAGAGAACGTGGAAAAAATATATCGTATTTCAGTGATACCTAGGTAATTGGATGTAGTAACAATGTTATAAATCATGAATTAGGCCTTTACGTAATTAAGATTTGGCAGAATGATTTGATTCGAGCAAATATGAAGAATTGTGAAATCGCATGCAATGTGGAAAAAAAAATGCATTTTTATAAAGATAACTGACCTAATTCTGCTCCACTTTTATTTTCGATTTTCATGTATTTGTTATTTACCAAAAACTCAAGATCAAAGCATACATTATTGCACATTAACACAAACGTTATCTATAAAGAAAAAAATATTAATCAAATCTATCTCTTTTTTACCATATATCACAACGCATTTGTTTTGTTACACAGGCATATTTAAACAAATAAATAAATAAAGACACATAAGCCAACAGATATATACATATGAAAATACACACATGCATAAAACAAACATACAAACAAATAAACAAACACACATACACAAGCAGACAAGCGCTAACACACTAAAGAAATTTCAGGCATGATTCTCCCACTACGGAAGGGGAAGGGGGGGTAGAGAGGGAGAGAGGGGGTGTTAGGTAGGAGGAGGGGGGAGGGAGGTAAGAAGGGGAGAGGGAGGAAAAGAAGGAGGGAGGAACGAGGGGAAGGTTCGAGGAGTATCAGAGACAGAGAGAGGGATAGAAGGAGGGAGGAAGGGAGTGAAGGAGGGAGGGAGGAAAAGAAGGAGGGAGTGAGGAAAAGAAGGAGGGAGGAAAGAAGGGAGGGCTCGAGGAGAATCAGAGACAGAGAGAGGGATAGAGGAAGAGAGGAAAGGAAGGAAGGAGGATTAGAGTGAAGGAGGGAGGGAGGAAGAGAAGGAGGGAGGATTAGAGGGAAGGAGGGAGGGAGGAAGAGAAGGAGAGAAGGAACGAAGGGAGGGTTCGAGGAGAATCAGAGACAGAGAGAGGGATAGAGGGAGAGAGGAAAGGAAGGAAGGAGGATTAGAGGGAAGGAGGGAGGAAGGAAGAGAAAGAGGGAGGAAGGGAGGGAAGTAGGGAGGGAGGAAGAGAAGGAGGGAGGAACGAAGGGATGGTTCGAGAATCAGAGACAGAGACAGAGAGAGTGATAGAGGGAGAGACGGAGAGAGGAACGAAGGGATGGTTCGAGAATCAGAGAATCAGAGACAGAGGGAGAGACGGAGAGAGAGAGAGGGAGGGAGGAAGGAGGGGGCGGAGAGTGACAAGTTAAAAAGCTTCAAGACACATTCTCCCCTTTCGTTAAGTCGCGTCGCATCGTTTGCGAGATTAGATATCGACCCAACTCGTCCCTCCCCCTCCCCCCACTCCCGAGAGCCATAACTATAAAATGTGTGAAGTATACTTTGAGTGGTTCCACTTGTAAAATTGTGTACACATAGAAACTTAATTTCGGGGCCTAAAATTGATAAGTATTTGGAAACATGAGTCATCTGACCCCGGGGCGTAGTTTCGAATCGTCTCGGATTGTTTTTCGCTTTGGCTCTGATTCGCCGGTTGAAAGTATTCGTCTTGCTTTGTCTGTGCTGTCCTTTGTGTCTGTGTCTGTCTGTTGTTTTCAGCTGTTCATGTCTGTTTGTTTGAACTCTTATTGTGACTTGTAATCTATCGGTATCTTTGATCTGTTTTTCATTTTACTTATTACTTTTTCTGCTCGGTCTCTCTTTTTGTTTTTTGTTTTGATTTCTCTCTTCCCAATATTTCTCTCTCATCTGTCTAGCGTCTCTCTCTTTCTCTCTCTCTTTCGTCTTCTCTATTTTCTCCCTCTCTCGGGCCTGTCCCGTTTCTCTTCCCTCCTTCTCGCTCTCCTCCGCTACCGCATCATCGGGCTGTTGCCTCACTTCGTCTCCTGTGCTCGTCTCTCCATTCAACGCCGGCTCTCCAGTCCTCATTCCTCACTCACGTCTCACGTACCTCACCTCCCTCTCGTCTCTGCAGTTCTCAGTCCTCGGTCTCTCTCTCAACTCTGTCTCCGATACGTCGATCCGTCCACTTTCACAGCCGTCTCCCTCATCTCGTCTCTCTTCTCCTCCAATCTCGTTGTCGTCACTCTCGTCTCTTGTCTCTCGTCACGCAATCACTCCTCACCTTCTTCTCTCATCACTCTCTCTCTCCTCTGTCAGTCCTGTCTGTTCTGTTCTCTCTCACTCTCCTCTTTCTGTCTTTCCCTGTCTGTCTCTCTCTCTCTGTCTCAACTCGTCCTGCTCACGTCTTCTCTTCTCTCCCGCGTCTCTCTCTCTCTTCTCATGACGCTCTCTCACTCTCACACTTCGCTGGTCTTACCTCCTCTCTCTGTCGTCCTGTATGTCCTGTCTCCTATCTCCTCCTCTCCTCTCTCTCTGTCTGTCTGTTTGTATGTCTGTCTCTACTCTCCTCTCTCTCTGCTCTCTGGTCTCTCTCTCTTTCTGTCGTGACTGTCTGTCTGTCTCACTCTCTCTCCCTCTCTCTCAATCACTCTCATTCTCTTTTCCCTCGTTCTCTTTCCTTGTGTCCTCTTTCTCTCTCTCGCATCATTCTCTCGTCTTCTCTCTGTGTCTATCTATCAATCTATCTATCTATCTAACTATCTATCTATCTATCCCTATCTATCTATCTGTCTATCTATTTCTTCCTTATCCTCCTCCTCCTCCTCCTTCCTCCTTCCTTCTCACTCTCTCTCTATTAAATCCAAGTAAAACCCCAATCTCTCTCTCTTTCTTTCCCTGTCTCTCTGTATCTCTCTCTCAGGCCTTCTCTCTCTCTCTCTCTCGTTCTCTCGTTCTCTCGTTCTCTCGTTCTCTCTGCACTCTCTCAACTCTCTCGTCGTCCTTCCGTCCGTCTCGGGTTCATTCTCTTCTCTCTGGTTCTCTCACTCACTCTCTCTCACTCTCTCCCATACTGGTGCGTCACCACGGCTCGTCTCTCCTTCGGGCTCTCCTCCTCCCTCCTTCGGTCTGTCGTCGTTCTCCTTCGTCCTCGGCCGCTCTCTTCACTCCCTCTCCAGTCTTCTCCCACCGGCGTCTCTCCCTCCGTCGATCTTTCTATCTCCCTCTCACTCTCGTCCTCACGGCTCTCTTCATTCTCTTCTCTCTTCTTCCTCTCAACTGCATCGCGTCTCCTCTCCGAGCCCTCGTCGGTCTTCTCATTCTCTTCTCCCTCACGCTCCGTCCTCACCCCTTCTCACGTCCCTGCTCCCCCCCTCCCATACCACACCCACCCTCCCCCCTCCCACCTCCCCACCCGTCCAATCCAGTCACTAACACGTTTCTTTTTACTTCTTCTCAGCCCCTTAAACTTTACAAGGCACGTGTTGCAGTATATCCCCTTCTGTCACTTCTTGTGCCGAAAAGAAAAAAAAAACGCTGACACTCGAAACCGAGGATCCTTCTTGGATAGAATGGAGCCCTTTTTTTTAAGGAAATCTTTCAGGTGTGTATATTTCCAGGTATGTTCTACTGTTCTGATTGATATGGGATGGAGTGGAAGAATGTTGGGTGGGTGGGTGAGGTAAAAGAGGAGGGGAGGGGGGGGGAAGGCATTTTGCTTTTTCCACCACCCTCCCTCCGCTTGTGTTTTGTTTTCGTTTCGTTTTCAGATGTGAAGATGGTCGGTTGGATTGTAGAGAGTTGGCAGGTCAATAGGAAGGGAAGGGAATGTTTGTCCTATCTACAATCTATCAACTATCTATCTATCAATCTAACTATCTATCTATATATATATATAAATATATAAATATACATATATATAACATATATAGTATATATATATTGATATATATATATGATAAATATATATATATATATGTATGTATATAAATGTATTTATATATATAGTGTATAAATAGTATATATATAATTTATAGATATAAGAGA
>NW_028234410.1:42243848-42246739 GCF_977035675.1 Penaeus japonicus
ATATATATATAGTACAGTATATATATATATATAATATATATATATATAAATATATATTATATATATAGTATATATGTAATATATATATATAAATATATATATATAGATATATATGATATATATATAATATATATATATGAGTATGTTATGCCTATTTTTAAAGTAATATATATATATATATATATAAATATATAAATATATATATATAATTAATCTATCTAGCAGATACATATATATATTATGTAATATTTTTATGTTTGTTGTATATACTGTATGTATATATATATATATATATATAGATATATATAGTAGATATATATATATATATTATATATATGTATATTTATTTATATAAATATATATATATATAAAATACATATATATACTTATATGTAAAAATATATATATATATATATAATTATATATATATATATAAATATGATGATATAGTTTAGTATATATACAATATATACATATATGTATATATATATAATATAAATATATATAATAAATATATATTATACATAAAATTATATATATATAAATATATATACATATAATTAATATATATATAAATATATTATAGTTTATATTATTCCTTTCGATAGATGTATTAGGGTATATAAAAAAAATATAAAATATAAATATAGTATAAATAAATATATAAGTTTTACATGTCATTTATACATGTATTAAATATAGTATATAAATATATAAATAAATATATATATATAAATATCATATAAATATATATTATATATATATATTATATGATATAAAAATATATAGTATATAGTATAGTAGTATATATACTATATAGATATATATATAAGACATATAAATCTATCTATCTTCTATATATTATATATATAAATATAATATAAAAATAAATATTAAATTAATTTATATTTATTTATTTATAAATCTCTTTAATACATAAAAGTAATTAATAGTATATATATGATAATAATATATAATATATATCATATATAAATATATTATAAATAAAACCATATATATATTTATATCCATAAATATTTTTTATTTTAATGTGTGTGTGTGTGTGTGTGTAAAATACATATAAATAAAGTATGAGTATACTATAAATATAATATATATAAAGAAGATATATATAGTATATATATACATAATATATATATATATATTTTGATATATATATATATATATATGCATATATGTATATATAAATAGATAATAAATAGAAAGATAAGATATAGTATAATAAAATAACTATATATATAATAAAGTATAGAGGTAAATATATATATATTTATAGATATATAATATAAATAGATATTATATATATAGATGCTTATTCATATATATATACTATAAATATATATATATAAATATAAGATATATGAAATAGTATATATAAATAGGTATATATATATATAGTACATATAATTTATTTATATATAGTGTAATATATATATATATATATATATATATATATATATATATTATATTTATAGATTTGTTATTATGTATGTAAGTGTTGGTGTATATGATAAATATATACTTACATAATATATAGATATGAATGTAATATAGTATACCTAAGCATAAAGTTAAGAATAAATAAACTGAGAATTATACAACAAGTACGTTTAAAGTCGTTTTTTGAATAACCAGACATCCTAAGGGAAATCGAAAGTCTCATGAATACAATTGACCAAAGAAAAGGGCAAAGTTGGCAAAATAATCTTAACACCCTTTTCCAATTTAGAGTGTTTTTTGGTATGATGTTTAATATCGGAAAGGAAAATAAGTTTGGCAAAAAATGTTGCTAGTGGCAGGGCTTTGGCAGTCGACTGAACTTTAAGAGCGATGTGATTATAATAAATGTTATAAGGATTATATTGATGGTTATCATAGTTATCTGTTAGTCAATAGTTTTAGTTTTGTGTTGTAGATGTGATCTATATATGGGTATTGGGTGGTAATTATGATTATTATATTGAGTTTGTGTTGTTAAGAAGGTTATCTATATCTTTAGTTATCATTGTTCCTTCCCTTATTTCGTCCATGTTAATTGCTTGATAAGTAGCCAAAAATCAACATTAGTCGATTAACATTATTATCATTATCCGAGAGCATCATTGTGGATCACTATAGCCATTGTTAACATTTCTATTATTTTTCACCCCTTAACATCTTTGCAAGTATAGTTTGAAGTCATTCAGAAGATGATTTTATAACCATTGAGAAATGCCTGTTGCTCAAATCATCTGCCGTTCATAATAAAAGAATATAAGATCCCTTATGACAAATTTCTCATCCTCAAGAGGAACCCGCATAGATAGAAGAAAACATCTTTTCGCAGTAAAGTAATAAAAAAAAAAAAGAAAAAAGGATAAGGTACGCCAGGACACGCCCAGTCTTCATTCATCTGGTTTAATCCATCACCAACCTCGTGCCTCCAACCACGTCCCTTTTTCTTCCTCTCTCCGTCTCCTCCTCATCGCCTTTCATCGTCCTCTCTATCTTCTCCCTCCCAATTTCCTCCTCTCCTCCCTCCCCCCTCCTCCACTCAGTCCCGGCACCCTCCGCCTCCTCCCGTCCCTCTCTATCTCCCCTTTACCGCCACCATGCCCCTTCCTATCCTCCTCCTCCACCCTCCCCTCTCCTCACTGCTTCCCTCCTGCCCTCCCCCCCTCCTCCCACGTCTTCCTCTCTCCCTAGATCCTCCTCCACCTCCCCATCCTCTTCCTCTCGGGTGGGCCCTTTTACCTTCCATCCTTCCCCCTGCCCCTCCCCTCCCTTTCTCCGCGCCTTTACCCATCCCTGATCCATTATCCAGGAATGGCCTCACTTGGTCCTTTATTCTTACCCTCCACCCCTCCCTCTCTCCTAGCTCTTCCCCCCCC
>NW_028234410.1:42246839-42249339 GCF_977035675.1 Penaeus japonicus
TTATATATATAAATATATATATATATATATATATATATATATATATATCATATATCATATATATATTATATATATATATATATATATAATATATTCATTTATTTATATATATATGCCACACACACATACATATATATACATAAATATATGTATATATATAATATATATATATTATATATATATATATAATATTTTATATATATGTTATATATATATATATATATATATATATATATATATATATATATATATATATTATATGTATGTATGTATGTATATATATACATATATGCATATATATATATATATATATATATATATATATATATATATATATAATAAATATATATATATATATATGTATGTATGTATGTATGCACACACACACACACACACATACATATATATACATATATATATGTATATATATATATATATATATTTATATTATATATATATTATATATTTATATACATACATATGTGTATATATATATATATATATATATATATATATATATAATATTATATATATAAAATATATATATATATATATATATATATATATATATATATATATATATATATTTATATATGTATAGTCATATATATATATATATATATATATATATATATATATATATAGATAGATAGATAGATAGATAGATATAGATATATAGATATATGTCCAGCTTTACAGAGTGACATATCCACTCCCTTCCCCACACATCACTCTATCACTAGCGTTTACACAAGACGGAAGAAAGTTCGATTAATATCCAAGAGAGGTTAAGAAAGTGAAGTGTTGACACAAGAGGTCACGAGGGGGTCAGCTGAGACGTGTGGTCAGCCTCCGCAAGCGGCGAGAGAATCATAGGTGTGGTGAGATGTGGTGAGTATGATGGAGATGATGACTCGTTTAAAAGAGTTAGGAAGAGTCTGTGTTTTGTTGTTGTTGTTGTTGTTCTGGAATACCAGGGAAATTTGTTTGTTTGTTTATTTCGTTGTTATTTTTGTTTTATTGTTTATGTAACGAGAACCCCCCCCCCAAAAAAAAAAAAAAATGTCAGGAATTTTCAAAGAATGTTAAACCCGGGACTGAAGGAAAGAAATGCAAAAAAACAACAACAGCAACAAAAAAACAAACAAAAAAAATAGTGTATATATACACAAAGTTATGATAATGATAATAAGGGTAAGGATAATGACAACAATAAAAATAATGATAATAACTGTAATGATAATAATGATAATCATACTGATAATGATGATGATAATGATAGTAGTGATAATGATTATGATAATGATAATAACAATATTATTAGGAAGGATGGGAGTATGAGGTAGTGGTAGTTAGTGCAGAGGTAGGGGAGGGGGGGGGGCGGTGCTTGCTTAGACATTTATATCATCATAATAACGATAGCGTTAATAACACTATTGGTAATAAGAAACATTACCTCCATCACCATCACCAATAATCAAAAAAATAAAAATAGAAATAAAAGCATAATGAACAGAACAGAACAAAAATTCCACGTATGCTAAACAGCAGTAGCTCTTGTCAAAGTTCTTCAGTAACTTCTATCTACTCAGATAGTCCTATCTATTTCCTTCGCTTGACACTTATTTGTTCCATAAACCGAATTTATACTTTCTCATTTGCATACAGGAGCGATAAGCTGTAATGCTATAGCGCTTTCTTTATGCAAATTAGTGAAGGAAAGGGTGAGTGTGTACATTCCTCTTATGTTAATATTCTGAACTTTATCATTCGCGATTTTATTTGTTTTGTGAGATATGACTTTATTATAATCAGATTGAGAGATTTGTTTTGATTTATATATGTTTTTTTTTATGAGAAATTGTGTTGTGGTTGTGATAGTAAGGGTGTTTGGTAAAGGTAGTTATATAAATGTATTATCAAGTTAGGATGATGATAGTTACATCAATAGTAATAATGATTGTGGATATTACAATGATAATGGTGATGAAAATGATAGTGAAAGTGAAGAATACAATGATGTGATAAAGCAATAGAAATATAATCACAACAATTATAGTAATTACAATGGTGGTAATGAGGATGATAATGATAATATGATAAAATTATAACAATGATATTTAAAACATATTTGTAATAGTCATTATAAAATTAATGATAATGATGATAATAATGAGGATAATGCTAACAAAGATATTGGCAATAGTAATACCAATAACAGTAATATCAATGATAAAGATGATAGATGTAATAACAACAACAACAAAAAACAGTAGCAATGATGATAATGACAATAATAAAAATGGAAACGTAAATAATAATGATAAATAATAAGAACAAAACGTAAGGAATAATCAAAGAAACGAGAGAAAAAAAAATGTAGTGAAAAGACGAAGTAAGAAAAAAACAAAAAACAAAAAAACAACACACCCTCCATCCATCTATCTATCTCTCCTTCTCTTCCTCCCTCATTCTGGAGACACTTCACAGGATGCTCCTT
>NW_028234410.1:42255010-42264268 GCF_977035675.1 Penaeus japonicus
AATAATTGAAAATTTTAAAAAGTTATTTTTTTCTCAAACTTCAAACCTATGACATAATTTGTTTAAGTCCCTGTATCATAAAAACAATTTATCTTCTTACAAATATTTTCATAAGGACAAGAAGACAACAAGAAGACAATGAGAAGAAGAAATAATGACTTCATGAAAGATCAATCAGATAGCTTGTTCATCCTCGCAATGATTGCATGATATTTACTAGAAATAAATAAATTCTTCCTTCCTTCAATCTGTGACAAGCACATCACTGCCTGAACACCAGCCTATGTAAAATTTGACTAACAACATATAACATTAAAAAGGGCAAGTATGTATAATAAACCACAACACATGATCTGTTTTCTTAGAGACAAAGAAATATCACCTTTCCTAATCACTCTATGACTTGCTCTCAAGTATATATAAATAAGAAAAAGAATATAGAAATTCTCTCAAAAAGCTACATCTATGAAACTTCCAAACGCACGTCCATTCTTGTCCTCATCCACAAACTTCACAACTAAGGTTTTAATTCTTTTCTTTTTTTTTTTTCATCTTTTGTTCTGTTTCTCTCTCCACTTATTTAGATTCACTTCACAACTTGCAGCACTAAAACTACTTCATTTTCCTCAGAGAAAATCAATATCCATAGTGTATATTTTCAATACTGTCATTCCAATGTATAAATTTCATCTTAAATCTACTAACAACACTAATCCCCTGACAATGAATTGTCAACAAACATTCAAAAAATATATATCTACTATCTGAAAACTTAGATCTATCACAAACACCTACCATTCCTAACCCTCTGAATTAAATACAGCCAATAATCTATCTAAATAACTACATAGCACTTCAGCTACAAAGCAGTGATTAAAGAATATACAAATAAAATAATTTGTTATCAATCATTAGCAGTGTTAAAGGCCACATTATTCTTTACTGTCTTTTCTTAGGTTTGTAATCTGATCAATTCCGTCGGGCAAACCGATGCTGTAGAGACCTTGAAGTGCTCTTGGGCAATCCACTTTAGTTTCAGAACGCATGGGTTACATCAGGATGAGTGAAGGGCAGCTGCCTGGTGCAAGACAAGCCGTAGAACATGCCTGCAAAAGAAATCAGAATGTAGGGAAAATTACCGGAGATACAAAGGAATACATGATATTACCAATTCGGTCCTTACCTGAGAAAGTCAAAAAAAAATGTACAAAATATATTCAGTAAAACATGCATTGTAAAAATGACAGAGGGCCAATATTACATCTACATCCCCTAAAAAGTGATGAGACAAAACCCCAAATTAATAAAATAAACAATGGCAAACAATAAATTGGTACACATAAAATACCTTCAATATTAAACAAAAAATATGTACAAGACAGAATGTATCAATAAAAGCTCATGCACATAACTTCAACACAGACTAACACAGTTCTTAACAGGGTTCTACCTTGGATGAGAAAAGGACAGGACATGAATTGGTAACATTTTGATAATACTTGCACTTCGTTTTGGAAGGCCTACTTGCGGTATATTGGTTTAATTTTGACTGTAGGCTGTGAATGAAAGGCAACGGATTTAGTTAATTATAACCAAAGTAAACACAATGAATGCTAATCATAAGGCAAATGAATATTGTCTCAAATGGTAATAAGCAAAAAAAATTAGAAAGAAAAATTAGGGATGAATCTGAGCAAAAGTATGATCATGGAAGGTGATACAAATAAAAATGGTAATTTTTTTTTAATCCACTGACAGCGGATGGCAATGATTTGCTGCAATGGCAGAACGGTCCATAAATGCAGATGACACCCTGCCATACAACATAAACCGCCACATGACTGTATGCATATTAACAAACCGCATCCTAATGGTTAACTAAAATTCATATTAATCATGTAAATATGCATTTTCTGTACAAGAAAGATAAACTGCCAAGTATTTCACTCACATTTTCTCAGTAATTCAATATCTTATTTTCTTATATATTCTAGTCCATAAAATTCATGGGGCCAATTATCTAAAACAATTTAATTTAAGCACAGAGCAAACATTAGTATGTAACGCAGACCACACCATATTCATAAACACTTAACATCTCAATAATCTAAACAGTATTATTTAATCACATGTTTGATTGCTAATCTATTGGAAATGTTTAATACAAATATAATATATTTCTAATAAAAATTATAAAAAAAAAAAAATAATCATGTTTTAAACCATTATATTAAATATGATGACGAACAATTTATAAAATAGACATGCTTCTTGAAATGAATTTTATATAGAAATAAATTTAAAAAAAAGAAATCATAACACCATTATCTTAAACATGAATTGATGGCTCATTTACATGTCACTGAATTGAACAAAGTAACCTTAAAATCCCATGAAAACACATCGTCTAAATGGCGTAAATGTGGTTACCAACAACCACCGCAACTGTTACGAAATTATTGAATTACCCATAAATAATATTCACTATCTGAACTTAGTGTTGAATCCTAATTACCTAGCTTAAACGCACATTATTAAACGACTGCTGTAAAATGCCTTACAAATCGAATTTTATGAAAACCTGGCCCCACATTTCTATCAAGCCAACATGCACAGTTGAAACTGATCACATCTCCTGAACCTTTACCATTAAATGTTATCTATGGACAACAGAAAAACAAGGAAAAAACACAACATCAAGAAAAATCACCTGTTTGAGAGCTAGACTCTTGACTTGCATATGTATGCAGCCCACGTGTGCTCTCTGCATCATATATCAGTTAGGTGTATGACACACTTTCACCATACTTCATATGGAAATGAGCTGGGAAAAAAAAATCCTATATAAATAAAGTCCTTGAAATCAATCTTATAATCTTTTATATGAATACATTTAAATGTATTTTTCTGAAGCACACCAAACTGACATGAGGCAATGATCTGAAATAAAAAATTACCTTAATAAATAAATCATTGATTCATGCTTATAATTCTTTTGAAAATTAATACATCTAAAGGTTTTCAGAGCACACCAAACAAGTCATATGAAAAATGAACTGGAAAAAAAAAAATCCTTTATTAAAAAAAGTCCTCGAATCAAGCCATATAATCCTTTAAATAATACATTTTAAGTGGATTTTTCTGAACACAACAAACATGCATGAAGGCAATAACCTGGGAAATAAAAACTCCTTAATAATAAAGTCCCTTGAATCATGCATATAATTCTTTAAAATGAATAAATTTAAGTATTATACTGATAATACAATTCCCTTCTGCTTCTTATTCTTTAATTTTTCTATTTAACAATTCTCTATCAATAATTTTACAGCAATAACCCAAACAATTTCCTGTAATAGGAGTCCCATTACAATTATCTAAGAAAATCTCGTGTACAGGATTTATATAGAGAAAAAAAATCAATTGATCATTAACCTACAACCAAAAAGCGTTAAAATACATAATCAAATTATCAACCCTATCATCCATTCATTCTAACTCGACATCTTACTAAACATATATACTAAAACAGCAACAAAAAAAACTAAATGAAAATCATAATCCATTTCAAAAGTGAAACAAATTAATAACCTAACTTCTCTCCATACTTCATGCCTTTAACCCACATACTTTTTTTTCTCACCACTATTCAATAGCTAACCTCTATGGCTCTTGCATCTCGGAAATGATAAGAGCTGTTAAAAAAGAATCCTCATCCTTCATGATCCAAATGGTATAGGGCCATCATGCCAGTCTTCTAATATGTTACGAGAAGTCAAGCAAAAATAAAAATAATAATAATAAAAATAAAAATTAAAAAATAAAATAATAATAATAATAATAAAAATAAAAATAATAAAAAAAATAATAATGAATCATATATAAAAATAAGAAGAGCACAACAACAACAACACAAACAACATAAAATATTAATACAAATAATAAAGAATAAAAAATAATAAAAATAATATAATAAGAATAAAAATACAAAAAAAAATCAAAAAAATAATAAAAAAAAAATCTAAAACACCAGCTTAATTAAAAAAAACATTACTGAACACCAACAAATATGGTATAACTTAAGCAAGTAATAAATATAATAAAAAAATGGAGACTCCCTGTCATATTCCAAAAGAACCAAATAATAAAGATCCACTTCATATATTGAAATTTACTTACATGCAGAAGAGGTAGGAATGATGTACGACATGAATCCCTTCTTGGGCAGGGGGGGGTGGTCTGCCATACGGCAGCGCTCCTCAAATATGCTGCCTCCACCAATACACAGCAAAAATAGACAAAGAAAGAAGTCATAAAAAAATAGAATCATTTGGTGACAAAAAATAAATAGTAACACATATGTATAATATTAACAGAAACCAGCACTAAAAACAATAGTATTCAATTCATAGTTATAAAAGATGCAAATAGAATTAAACAGCAACCAATAATGAATGTTAAAAAATATATCATATACAATGTCAAAAGTACTTATAAACAGCATATAAAAATTTCACATGCAAGTGCCACTTTTCATTCTATAATTACAAAATGCAGTTATAACCTACCCCATCTGCCCAGAAGCACGATATATGCACTCTTAAGTCGATTTTTGACAACATCAAATCATGCCAACACCAGGAAACTGAACCACCACGGGCAAGTCACCTGAAGTTCCTCTTCTTCCCATTCCACACTTCTTCATTTACTCCCATTAAGTAAACCACAAAATTATAAGATATAAGTAAATAAAGGAATATTCAAAAGACCACAACAATAAAATAACAACATATCTAGTAGGATGATAAACACAATAACCTACACTCAACTCCTCAAGCCTTTCGCTCGGATTGACAGCTCCAAGTCGGGAACGGATTGTGTTATAATCCCTCATCTCAACACATATGTCAACTCCCTCTAAGCACTAGAACTTGTAGTTTCCTTCTCCTGATGATCAGAATCTAAGTAGATCATACGCAAATACATAAAAAACATAGAGCTTATCCTATACCAATTACTAATAATGCTTGTACAACACTAAAAACACAGATCCTATCTACACCTGGTATCCCATAATGTCAAATATAGAAGTTTCTCCATGCTGCTCAGCTAAAAGCTATGTACTCCCATCATTTGATAAATCACATGTACATCAACAATTTTGTATGCAGCATATGTCTTCTTATTTTTTTTCTTAGTTTTCATCCCTCTATCCTAATCTAAAGGAAAGGACCATAAAATCTAAAAAACATAAATAAGATTGTAACTTTTCAAATACAGCAACAGATCAAATTCACAGATTCAGTAAAATCAATACACCAGTGACACCAATAACTACCACGCAAAAGCACAAGCATACCAGCCATACGTAAAGCCCTACATGATCTCACGACTCCCTAGGCACCATAGCGCCAACACTTAACGGATATCCAATCAACTATTGCATTTAAGGTAAAACATCTAGTAATAATCCCTGTCCACTACTAAAATAATAATAATATCATAAACGATACATACCAAAAACCACAAACATATCTATGATGCAATAGAAAAAAGCAAAAAGAGAATAAATTGAATACCAACTGGACATTACAAATACTACACCAAACCCATTAAATTGCAACCAGTAAAACTTGTTCAAGTTAAACAAAAATAAAATCCCATAACCAAAACTTTCAACTCTATGGCTGTATTTATTCTGATAAAAACTGATCCACATAAATATTTTCCCTAAAAGCTATATAGTTGTCAAAGTCAATGTAAGGTTTCCATTGTTTTCAAATATATTACACTTTCTGATAACTCAATGATATCTGTTAACTTAGTATTTCTTAATTGAATCTCTTTATTTACGGAGGACGGCAAATTTCCTCTCTAGTTACCTTTAACCCAGTCAGGCCAGATGACATGCTTTCATGTCATAGGGACATTCGCTCTGCGATGATGACTTCTCTATCGCCATCATGATTTCTCTTTGAATACTCTTTTAACATAATACATATGGTTATATCATTCCACTTACATTTCTATGGACACATTGTTATTGACTTAAGCAAATAAAAAAGAAAAAATACAAAAAAAAAAGCATCTCAGCATCCATAAAATCGGGCGGGGGGTTGTTTTTTTTTTTTTTTTTTTTTTTTTTTTTTTAAGGGAGCGATCTGAGAAGCGGTTACCACACGGGAGAGATCTAGGACCTTGGAGGCTGTGTGCAATTTTATTTTCACGGAGGGAGCCGTATCAGGGCAATAATCTAAATTTAATAAATTTTAGGCACGACATGAATGGGTTAAAGGATTAATTGGAGCAATGAGAAATAACACACCCTGTATCAAAGCATAGTAGACACGAAAAAGATTTACCTTGCCCAATCCCCAGGACCGGCTCTGATGCCCAACCGTGCGGTACTCAGATGGGTTTTATTTCAGCAAAAGGGAAACTTCATGCGAATACTCTGACCTTTCATTCTCTCTTCCATTTTACTATTTTACTGAATTGTGAGACTTATATGTACTTTACGGATAGGTTTTATCAATGTTGCGTAGTCTAAATTTGTAATTAGTGTCCATATCAGCTAATTGTGTTCTTTATACTCGGGTGTTATAAAAGTATAGGTTTTTATGGAAGAAACAGAGCAACTTCATTTTTTAAATGTTGTGTACTTTAACCTATTAGCAGGGATGACATGATTTTGCTTGCAAAGGCTGAGTCGGGTTATGACGGGATGGCACTTTGCCAGAATGTAAACCAGCCATCCTTCTGCACAAATATTTATTAATACCACGACAATGGGTTAATAATCAGATGCAAAAAAAAATAACCACCACAGCCAAGATTACATAAAGGATGGGGAAGAGGAAGTAAACCTATTGTTGGGACTGCAAGTACCACAGCAAAGGCAGCCAGACTGGTATAAGGGCACATTATAGACACTGGACCTGGTCTGGGTCATCTTCCTCTTCTCACTCTACTTGCATATCCTATACTGCTGGTAATTTAGAAGACATTGGTATCTTGCTAAACTTATTTTGCTGGATATTACAGCAATTATAATAGTCATCATCAGTCACTAAATAAAGTTGTTACTCATAGTACAATAAAGAAACACAGTGATCCACTCTCCCCCATCAAAAATGCCATACTGACTATTGTCATCTACACCATGATGCCCACCGTCAGGCCGAAGTTCGTTCATCACGTATGTCACTACACCCACCCACAATGGATTAAATATTAACAAAATGACTAACAAATACATAGAATGTGCTGTTCAGTATACTCTTATACTTTCTGTTTAGTAAAATAACTCTTGGTACAGTAGAATATCTTAATGACACTTACATAAATATAAACAAATGAAGTAAAGTCTTTGGGAAAGTAAGTTCTAAAAACTGAAAAACTGAGGTAATTATCAGTGGTACTAGAGCTCAGCCAAACAAATCATTAAGGACATATTACCAAATAATATACAAAGGTTGATACTTCTTGGCCTCACATTAGATATAAGAGAGAGATTATTTCAGAAAAATTAAGTTTCACTGAAAATGTTTAATCTTTTAGGCGATTAAACAATTCAACAGCTAATCATGCCAAAATTGCAAGAAAAAACTATGAACTTCCATAACACATCCATCAAAGGGAAACTATAAACTTCAGAAAATTCTAACATTAAGGTGTTTACCCTCACATGAGGCACTACAGGCTGTGGGGGTCTGAGCCAGGAAGAGGCTGAGTCATCAACAATGCCTTCATCAACTACCTCCTCTTCAACTTCAACTTCTACAACCTCTTCCATACCAAAAGGAATTCTGGGGAAAAGTAAGTGGTCATGGTATTAGAAGATTGAACTCTTCGCTTCTTGCTTACAGTAGTATAAAAGAATACTTTTCACTTAAAAATTTAAATGCTAGCCATGTCTTTGTTAAAACCATTCCGACGGGGGAATTCTAGCCTAGAATGTCCAAATGCCGGGGCGTTCGAACTATTAGCCTAAATCAATTGAATGGTGGCACATACTGTGCCGCCGGCAACTGGGCTTTTGAATGCGCGGTACACATTGCTGTACCACCGTCCTGTGTGGGTTACGAAAATCATATTTGCGGGACTATTTTCTTTTTTACAAACATCCTCAATGGTTAATAATTATATATTCCTTGTATTCACAAAAAAATGAGAAGGGAAAAGTGGAGAAGGACCCTGAGCAAATTACCAGGAGCCATTTCATCACAGGACTTCCTCCTGCTATGAACAACATCTTCATTGCTTTTCCTTCTCCAGTACTTCTGAGAGGCTGGTGATTCCTGGCATTCATTCCTCCTGTCCTCATATCTCTCTGCTGCTCTTCACTCTCATTCTCGTTGCATTTGGGACTGTTATGGCAATCTTTTCTGACCCGTAGTCACCTTCAGTTAGGGAGTCCTTCTGCCTGCTGTTCCCGTTCACGGTGGCCTCTGGGTTTTAAACAACTCACCCTGGAGAAGGATAGTGAAAAGAAAAAGACTTAGACAAACATCCAAGAATGAATATCTAACCGTAGAATAATTACAAGTTCAATGGCAAGGACAGTTAAGTAAGCGGGACTTCAACTTCGATTATGTGGTAACAGAAATGTGAGCCGGAATACATGGAAAGATTTAAAACACCAGAATCCACCAAAGACATTCTAGGATCAACATAGGGGAAGGAACACCTCATACAATGATTGCTACATAAGCATCATCATAAAACAAAAGGTTATCATTACTATTATCATTTTACTATACAGCATCAATAACAATAGCATGAGTACTAGAAATAAAAACTTTTTCCACCAAATTCAAAGGAATGCAGTCATAGGTAAGTCAGATAGGGCTCATAATTGAATCTTGGTAACTAGCCCTTGTCGAGCCATCTACATGTAAAAAAATATTACACATAAAATAAACAAAAACATAGTGGAGAGTGCATCAAAAGGTTAATTACTAAAATCCTACAAGTACATTGAATGTTACAAGAAGGACTGCTATTTTTCACAAAAATTATATGGTCTACCTTTTGCTTTTTGGGTGCAGGCTCTGTTTTGTTGGCAAGTTTCTTTCGAGGTCTGGGTTTCAGCTTTTGTGTGCCGCAGCCATTGTCGGAAGGATAAGAGCTGTATCGACAGTGGTTGGCACTGGTCGTCTAGGTCCTGGAGTTACCTGAGAGTAAGATATGCAATAGTTTATTCCAAAAATGCATGTAACTTTGATAAATATCTTTAAAAACTGTTTCTTTGGTTTA
>NW_028234410.1:42264368-42270097 GCF_977035675.1 Penaeus japonicus
AAAAATATTATATATTTATATATTATATATTATATATATTTAATATATATTACATATATATGTATATATATATATATATATATATATATATATATATATATTATATGTATATATATATATGTAGATGTGAATACATATATGTACATATTGGTGTATACATACACATACCTATAGTACAAATAGAATGGATGGATAGATAGGTAGATACAGATAGAATAGATAAACACACACACACATTATATATTAGAGTATAATATAATAGATATATTATATATATATATATATATATATTAATAAATTTAATATATATGTGTGTATATATGTTGATATATTTATCTATATTTATTCTATATAATATATATATATATATATATATATATATATATTAATATATATATATATATGCATACTATATTATATATATTTATAAATATATATTTATTTATATATATAAATATATCATATATATATATATATATATATAATATATATATATATATTTATATTTATATATATACTATAATTTGTATATATATAATAATTTATATATTATATATATATATATATACATATATATATATATATATATATATATATTATATATCTCTATATATGCAGATATATATATATATATATATCTATTATATATATATATATCTATATATATATATATATATATATACAGATATAACATAAATAAATAAATAGATAAATAAATATATATATTTGCATATATTATATATATATATATATTATATATATATATATATTATTATATATATATATAGATGGCAAATATATAATATATCTATAATATATATGATATATATATAATATATATATATATATATATATATTTGTATATATGTATAATATACACACACACACACACACACACACCACACACACGCACGGGCACACACACACACATACACACACCACACACAACAACACACACACCACACACACACACACACACACAACACACATATATATATATATATATATATATATATATATTATATATATATATATATATATATACCACCACACACACACACACACACACACACACACACACACATATATATATATATATATTATATTATATATATATATATATATATATATAAATATATAAATATTGTATATGCCACTCCTCCACTTAGAGTCGCTCCTGTGCTTCTTCGTAAATATTTTCAGGTTTGCTTTGCATTTGGATTGGGTTAGGTTAAAGATGACAAAAATGATGGAGTCTTTAATAAAGTGTGGTTTTCTTTCTTGTTGATGTAAAGAAGTTTTTTTTTTTATTTTTTTTTCTCGTTAATTAAAATAAGAAATTTAACAAGTCTGAATTTTACTTAATTCATCGGGGTGACGGGATGGTTAAATATCTTAAAATAACATGAATAATTATAACTAAATGATTTAATAAAAAAGAATAATCTAAAAACTGAAGTAAAAGAATCCTTTGACTAGAATATAAGAAATTAAAATGAAAGAACTTGGTAATAAAAGATATATAAAATAAGCATACATAACCCAAACTCATGCTGAGAGATATTATGTTGACACTCCAAGACTTGTTTTATCTCGATTGAAGTTGGCGCTGGGTCTTCTTCAGGCCATTGCATCAATGACCCACAGCTCGTTCGTCTTGGGACGTGATAATATATACTGTATATATCATATATATATATATTATATATATTATATTATATATATTATATATATTATTTCTGTATATATATTTGTATAGTGTATATATATTATATATATATATTATATCTATTTATATATCTATTTATATAATATGTATATATATTATATAGATATATATGTAGTATATATATTACATAAATTAAATGTGTGTATATATATATATATCTATATATATATATATATTTATAAATATATATAAATGTATATATATACATATTCATATATATTATATATATATACATATATATATATATATATATATATATATATATATATAATATATATATGTGTGTGCGTGTGTGTGTGTCTGTGTGTGTGTATGTGTGTATTTATATATATGACATACTTCTCTCATACTTCTCTGTAGAAAAAGATATAAATGAGACCGAAAAATTTTCACAATTTTCAGAGATGTAATGATGCGATGCGAAGTATTTCTTCCTCTGAGGAAAAAATAATTCGAAATGCGTCAAATACAGCTCTTTGCTGTGAAATTATTCATATTCCTTGAAGGCCTTTTCTACATTTATTAAAAGTTATCAATGAAATAAAAAAGTAATTCATGTCAGTAGATTAATGAGTAACAAGCTAAAGACACAAAACATTATAAACAAACATACATAGAAAGAAAAAGAAGAAAAAAAATGTTGATTTTACTTGAAGAAGAACAGAAGCAATAACACAAATAAATCTTGAACATGAATACAATAAAGCCTTAAACCGCGCAGCACGCCCTTGAATAGTGCAAACATTTATCTCGGCGGAAATGGGGAGGGGGATTTGTGCAAAATCAAACAAGCAATTCATTGTTTTGAATTGTTTTTTGAAATAATAATATAATAAAGTAAACGAAGTTATGCGTTGCAAAGTTGAGGGTGATGTTAGTGAAGATGATTATGTTGGTGATGTGAGAAAAGAAATAGAGAGGGAGATAAAGAAGAGAGAAGATAGATCGATTGACACACCGGTAGAGATAGATAAATAAATCTGTAGGTAGGTAAATATGTAAAGAGATAGAGAGAGAGATGGAGAAAGACAGAGACATATAGACACACACGCACACACACACACACACACACACCACATATATATGTATATATAGTTATCATACAAGAAGTCTTTTCTCACGGACGCTCAATATGTAATTTGAAACTCGACCACATCTCAACATCTTAAATATATACCCGCTTAATTTCATAAAGCTGGCTGATGATTCTTGAAAGCACTAAATGAAATGATTTTGTCCCCGCGAGCAATTTGAGGCTGATGAAAAGAAATTTAGTCTTTGATTACTTTTCTCGGATTGGCTCTTGAGAACCGCTGTCTTGCGAAATGTAAAAGGAAGAAGAGAGAAAGAGAGAGAGAGAGAGAGAGAGAGAGAGAGAGAGAGAGAGAGAGAGAGAGAGAGAGAGAGAGAGAGAGAGAGAGAGAGTGAGAGGGATAGATTGACAAATAAATAAATAAAGAGAGAGAGAGAGAGAGAGAGAGAAAATCTATTCAAGCAAGGATTATCATATGAGGTTTACTTTTCTAATTATATCATATCTGAGATATCAACTAAGAAATAAAAAAAAAAAAAAATCCGAATTTTGAACTGTAATTTGAATCCAAAGGTTTGAATCGACAAAACTGGGTATTTCGAATGACCAAGTTGTCTAGTCGAAGCAAGATTCGGACCAAGCTTGAATGAAAGCTCGCGAATAATCACACTTGAATGAACTGGGCCTTCGAGATCCAGCCATTCAGGAAAAGAGGAATGAATGCTTTACATCCTTCCTTTCGAAGACGACACGCCAACCGAAATCCGAGAGAGGGCGTACGACTTCTCATTCCGTCTCGAATAAACCAAAGGAACACTATGGACACGTTTGATTTTCAAGTCGCATGGTTTCATCTTAGCGACGATGTTTGACAAGCGCAGCGAAAGCAAGGGAAAATGGCAAAACACGAGAGAATGAATAAAGTAAGAAACCAGAAAAGAAAAAAATTAACACCATATGCAACTGTAAAGAAAGTGCAAGGTGATCTTCCAGTGGTTCCGTTTCACAAAATACAACAAGGAATTTTCTTGTCAAATAAGCTTCGAGCAAAGGCAAACGCGTCATCGTCTTTAACACCTCGCAACCGTATTTTATCACATTTTAGAATCCCTGGACTTAAGGGAGAGGAAACCGTTGAACAACATGCGACCCTTTTTGCGAGGCTAGCCCAGAAGAATAGGAAATATATATATGAAAATTTTCCTTCCATCCCGCAAAATAAAAGCAAAAAGAAAAAAGCAAAAAGGAAAATGGCACAAAAAATGCAAACATCAGGGTCTCCACTTTCCGCCAACGAGGCGCCGTTGCGACTGCTTTTCAAATGACACCTGATTTCTGTTTCCTGCTCATCATGCAGACTAAACTAAATTCCCCACCCCAATTGAATCTAATCTTGCAAATAAGGTCATACATTTCATGTACTCGGAAATGTCACAAGCCAAATCAGAGTTAGCTCCCCTGCGATCAGAAAGGTTTTCTGGTAATATTGTCACTTAACGAACCCCCATTTAATCCTATAATTCAAAGCGGCGTGGCCCATTTGGCGGAAACATGCGCACACACTCACACACACACACACATTCATACACACAAGCATACATATATGTCTATACATATATATACCATATATATATATATATATATATATATATATATATTCTATATATATATATATATATACATATACATATATATATAATAATTATTAATATATATAATATATATATATATATATATGTTATACATTTACATAATACATAGATAAATATGGCAAATATATATATATATATATATATATTATATATATATATATATATATATATATATATATATATATATATATATATAATACACACATATTGACCTTTTAGATACTGCCTGTATAGTATGAGTTCCCTGTCATAAGATCTTTGAAATAGGGCTAGGAAATAGAAATTTCATGAAAAACAAACACTTTTGATCTTTACAATATAGGTACATTAAATAACAGAATACAGTAGACTGCATATATGAAAAGGTTATATTCAATAGACACGTTACCGAATCAAAATATGGGTCACAACTTTCTACCGCCCCTCCCACAAAATACATTAAATCCGTCATTATGTAATACTAAATTCTTTATCACTAAATCATGATAGAGGATTAATCTTTTTGTGACTTCAATCAACATGTATCACTTAAACCATTTTCTTGGTTACATTAATATCTGCTTTGCTGTTTTTTTTTTCCTAATTTCTTCATCTTTCACTTTCCTCCTTCGCCTATTTTTCTCTCTATTTCTATCTATTTCTCCCTCTCCTTTTTCTCAGCATCTCTTTCTCTTTCCTTTCTCTCTCTATCTCTCTCTCTCTCTCTTTCTCGGGGCGGTCTCTCAGTTTCTCCGGCCTTTCTCCTTCTCTTCTCTCTCAGCATTCCCTCCCCTTTTCACTCTACGTTCTCTCCCATTGCCACCCGCCATGCAATTTTCAGTCTTCCTCTTGATTTCCTCCTCATGACGGCCTTATTCCACGCTCCATGCACAGCCTCCTGCTTTCCTCTCGGGTCTGATTAGGAGGCTTTCCTCTGGCTTCTTTTATTGCTTCGTGATGCTCCCGATATTCTTGTCTTCATCTCTTAGCGATGTGTGTGTGCGTGTGTATGTGTGTGTGTGTGTGTGTGTAGGAGGGTGTATGTGTGTGTGTGTGTAGGAGGGTGTATGTGTGTGTGTGTATATATATGTGTGTGAGGGTGTGTGTGTGTGTGTGTATGTGTGTGTGTGTGTGTGTGTGTTCAGGGCCGATCGAATGTTTTATGGATCCTAAGCATAATTTGGTTTGCCCTCCAACCTTCCTACCGCCTCGGCGCCGCCAAGACCCATATGAAAAGGACAAAACAAACAGTATTTCTTAGCCTGCCTTATGATGCTGTTTTATTTTGTATGATTACGATTAGCATAATATGAAATATGTATATATACATTTTATG
>NW_028234410.1:42289924-42292424 GCF_977035675.1 Penaeus japonicus
TGACCCCCCCCCCCAACCTCCCCGCCGCGCATCAGAAACCCACGCAAGTAATGAGAACAAAACAACGATAAAGAGACCTTAAAGTGTCCCCCGGGGCAATACAGTGCGGCCTAGGATGCTCCATAAGCAATAAGACGCGTCCGGAAACCGCGCACGAGATGAGAAATGATGCCAGGGATTATGATCCTCACAGCCTCCCGATGCCAGCACGACCTCTGCGTGGACTCGCGTTGGCTAATTGGAAGTCGGGGAAAGAACACATAGTGGTGGACTTTCGTGTTCTTTGGTTGTTGTGTGGTCTGTATGTTGGGTTCTTTGGGGTTTTTTGTTTTTGTTTTTTTTTGGTTGGTTGGTTGGTTGGTTCTCTTTTCGGGTTTGTTCTTTGTTTTTTTGTGTGTTTTTTGTTTTGTTTGTTGTGTTTTTTTTTTTATTTGTTGTTGTTGGTCTTCTCACTCTCTCTCTCTTTTATTATTATTATTATTATTATTATTATTATCATTATTATTATTATTTTCTTTTTCGTTATCAGTGGAATTTTTCAATGTGTTCTTCTCTCTTCGCGTTTGTTGTTCGTTGAGTTTTTTGTTTTTTTTTTCTTTCTTTTTTTTTCTTTTTTTTGTTATGCGGCTTTCATGCTTGGGATTTTTTTTCTCTCTCTCTCTTCTCTCTTCGTGTTTGTTATGCTTGGGAGTTCTTATGTTTTTTTCTTCTCTATCCGTATTTTTTATTCGACTCTGTTCTGCTCGTTATGTGGTTTGTTGTTTTTTTTCGCTTCGTGTTTGTTCTGTGTGGAGTTCTGAGATTCTGTTATTTTCAATGTGTTCTTTTTTCAGGTTTTCTTTTCTCTCTTCTTGTGTCTATTGTTCTTCTGTTTATTCTTCTCTCTTTGTGTTTGTTTTTCTTGTAGATCTTCGTCGTGTTCTTCTCTTTTCATATATTATCCTTGTATTTTTTTAGTTTGCACTTTTCATTTTATCTTATTTATTTATTTGTTTATTGTTTATGCTTGACATTTCTTCCTCTTGTTCTTCTGTTATTCTTGGAGTTCTTCAGCATGTTTCTCTTCTCATTTTTTTTTTTTTATGGATGTTCATAATGTTCATCTCTTTATTTAATGTTTTTCTCTTTTTACATATTATCCTTGTATTTTTTTAGTTTGCACTTTTCATTTTATTTTATTTATCTATTTGTTTATTGTTTATGCATGACATTTCTTCCTCTTGTTCTTCTGTTATTCTTGGAGTTCTTCAGCATGTTTCTCTTCTCCTTTTTTCTTTTGTCTTTATGGGTGTTCATAATGTTCATCTCTTTATGTAATTGTTACTAAAGTTTATTTATTACCCTAAATATCATTTCCTTTTGTTTATTCAATATTTTTTCTCCCCATCTTGGCATTTAATCTACTTGATGATCAACCGGTATTTATATAAAGCAACATTGATATCAAACGCCTATTTTTCAATCATTTTTTCCACTCTATATGACTTACTTTAAGATCAATTGATATATACTCAACATAAATAATATCAAATTACTATTCTTCAAGTAACTTATCTAACCTTATCCGCATTTCCAATATCAAATTTCGTGATTTCTATGAATAATCTTAATCTGACCTATCAGTATTAGCCATTCTAAGATTAGTGATTTTTGTGAATAAATTCTAAAATCTGACCTACCACTAAATCCTAATTCAAAATTCGTAATTTCTGTGAACAATCTTATAAATCTAACCTACCACTTTATCCTAATTCAAAATTTCGTGATTTCTGTGAACAATTTCCTAAATCTGACCTATTTGAATTTACCATTCTAAAGATTATCAATTCTGTGAACAGGTTTCTAAATTTAACCTACACTTTATCCTAATTCAAAAAATGTGATTTCTGTGATTTCTAAATCTAACCTACCACTTTATCCTAATTCAAAATTTGTGATTTTTGTTAATAATTTCTTAAATCTGACCTACCACTAAATCCTTATTCAAAATATGTGATTTCTGTGAACAATTTCACCAATCTGACCTATCAGTATTTGCCATTCTAAAGATTATGGATTATGTGAACAGTATTCTAAATCTAACCTACCACTAAATCCTAATTCAAAATTCGTGATTTCTGTGAACAATCTCCTAAATCTAACCTACCAGAATTTGCTATTCTAAAGATTATCAATCCTGTGAACAGTATTCTAAATCTAACCTACAACTTTATCCAAATTCAAAATACGTGATTCCTGTGAACAATTTCACCAATCTGACCTCTCTCAGTAATTCCTTTTGCAAGATTCATGACTTCGCTGAACAAATCAATTCGTTTTCTCTCTCTCTCTCTCTCGATATTTCCCATTTCAAAATTCGTGATTTCTGTGAACAATTTCCCAAGAAAGGGTGTTGGACTTCCCACATATGTTGGGTTGAAGGCTTATATCATTCTCGGAGATAGAGGTAGTATGATACATAGATAGGGGGATTATACGCCACATGAATCTACACTATGAC
>NW_028234410.1:42309234-42319983 GCF_977035675.1 Penaeus japonicus
ATAAATATATATAAATATATATATATAATAATATATATATATAAATAATATATATATATATAAAATATGTTTGTGTTATTTTGTGTGTGTATATATATATATATAATATATATATAATATATAAAAATTATATATATATAATATGTAAAATAAATATATATACATGTATAATAAAATAAATAATATAAATTTTATATATATATATATATATTTATGTTTATAATCCTTTTTCATCCATTACACTTGCTTTTAGGGTTTTTGCTTTCATCCGCCCCGCCCCCACCCCATTTTTTTTTCGAGAAAGAAAGTAAATAAATCATTGCATACATGTAAAAAATACATAGGGTTTGTATTTTGTATTATAAACTTACACATCCACAAACACATCAAACAAATTAATATATATATATAGATATATATAATATATAATATATAATTATATATATATATTATAAAAATTTATATATAATATGTATAAAATAAATATATATATTATATATATATATAAAAATTATACATATTATATATATATATATATATATAAAATATATATATATAAATATATATACATTAAAAACCCAAAATGTGTGTTTTGTATGTGTTGTATATATATAAAATTATATATTTTATATATATATTATTATATATATATAATATATATATATATTATTATATATGTAATAAATATAAATATATATATATATATAAAAAAATTATACATTATAATAAGATAATATATATATAAATTTATATATATATATAATATATATATATTTATATTGTATATATATAATATATATTTATAATATATAATATTATATTGTATATAATACATAAAATATATATATATATATATATAAATATATATATAATATATAAATATATATGTAATATATATATATATATATATATATAATATATAATAAATAATATATTATATATATACATTAAAATAATATACAAAAAAAATATATATATAAATATATATATTTTAATATATATATATATATATATAAAATTTTATATAAATTCATTGTATATACATTTTCATGTATATTATTTATATATGAAATTTTATATATATATATATATATATATAAATATATAATATTACATATAAATATATATTTATTTATTTATTTATTTATTATTATTTATATATATATATATATATAGATAATAAAAATATTATATATATATTTTATATATAAATGTAGGGTTGTATGTATGTAGTTGCATGTTTAAGTATGTGTATATATAAAAAATTATATATATATATATTATATAAAAAAGAGAGAGAGAGAAAGGAGAGAGAGAGAGAGAGAGAGAGAGAGAAGAGAGAGAAGAGAGAGAGAAGAAAGAGAGAAGATAGATATATAGAAATAAAATATAGATATATATTATGTATATATATATATATATAAAAATAAAATATTATAGATAAAATAATATAATATACATGTAATATAAAATAAATATATATAATATATATATATTATATAATATATATATATATATATAATATAGACATATAATATATATGTATGTATCCCTGTATATGTATGTATATATATAATTATATATATATATTATAATAGAGAAGAGAGAGAGAGAGAGAGAGAAGTAGAGATAGATAATATATATTGTATGTATATATAAATATATTTATAATAAATATATATATATAAATCTATATATAAAATATACCCTACAAGTATATATATAAATAAATATATATATATATATAGACAAAATATATATCTTATATATAATATATATAGATAATAAATATAATATATAAATATATATACAATATATACATATATATACATATTATATAAATATATATATATGTATGAATATATACATATATATATATATATATATATATTAATATGTATGTATGTATATACATAAATTATATATATATAAATATATATTATATATATATTTATATATATATATATATAGTTCAAACATATACATACATACATTAGCTAGCTAGCTAGATGATAGATAGTGTGTGTGCAATTAAACTTTAAACCGTTTAAGCCTTACTTTCTTTTATGTTGTATTTTAAACCAAGTCCGACTCTGGTTGCTCGCTTGATTTGCCACTTATCCACTCACTGACCTCACTGCGCGGTCGGAGATCATGTAATTCGTTTACGGCGCGACTAAAACGAGTTTTCACTCGTTTTTCTCTTCTTCTTTTAATATGACCTGATTTTCCTCTGTTTATAGTCGTAAAATTGTCCATCTGTTGACATAATTATATATATATATATATATATAATATATATATCTATATATATATATATATATGTATATATTATATATAAGATTAGGTATACATATAATACATATATAGTATATATAATAATAATATATATATATATATATATACTAGTAAATATATAATAAACCAGTTGTCACTCGTTTCTCTTCTTCTTTAATCTGATCTGTCTTTTCTTTCTCTCTGTTAAAAATTGTCATCTGTTAGCTAAATTGGATATAATATAATATATTATATATATATATATGATTATTAATAGTATATAGAGTATATATATATTAGTTGTAGTATTAAGTATATAAGGAGGACATATGTAAATATATAGTTATAGGTTATTTATGTTAATGCTGTGTCTATGTAGTAGTATGTGTAGAGTTTTGTTGTGTCATACATACATCATTCTTAGTCTCTGAGAAATTGTAGTATAACAAAAATCTTAAAAATCTAGTGCGCGGTCAGATACAAGGGAATAGAGATTTAGATCCCTATCTCGCCAGCTTAAAAAAACGAAGCATAATGCTTAGATTCAAAAAAGAAAGAGACGTCAGATGATGCCCTAAATAAGATTATGAATAGCAGTGGAAAAGATGAAAAAAAATATTAATTCACATTGATATTAAGTACTTTCGGGAAACTATCCTAGAATTACAGAATAATTAGTGCCCCTCATTATCACAGCCTTATTTTCTCTATTCTTTCTGCTCAAGAACTAGGGCCCAAATTTTCTTTGTATTTGATTTCCGCCCACTGACATATTTGGCATTTTCACACGAGAAATTCTGCGAAAGCCTATGGCCCTTCATCCGGCTCATCGAGGATATGAGGGGTGGCAGTGTACAGGGGAAGAAACCAGCACAAGGTGTGGTGGCTGTTGTGGCTGTCAGTCAGCTTACACAGCGATGCGAAGAGAGACTTGAATTTACAGGTTTAGTAAAAAATGGATACATAAATTCATCAGTCAATGAGTCTTAGCTGTATACAATGAGAATCGCGTTATAGTATGGTAATAATTTGGATTTGCAGTTTTCGTAATGAATGATATATGATTCAGCAAGTGAGTGAAATTGGTTTTGTCTAGATAATGTATAATATATGGTGATGATTTATACGGGGTTGGGGAAAAAACGCATCCCAAGGCCGTACATAGGTAACCGGCTTATCGAGTAGTATATGAGCAAAGAGAGAGAGACGACTTTGAAGTCGCTGTTGTTGATATATGAAATAGTAACCGATGAATTCAGCGAGTAGGTTTATTTGATTTACTCGATATTAGATGACATATATGTAAAGTCCAAGGCACAATTTTAATGTGTACACGTTGAATGACATGTACTCATGGTGGGTGTGGGGTGGGGGGAGGGGAGGGGGTGGGGTAGTGGTGGGTGGGGGGTTGGAATAGCCACTCATCATGACGGAGGGAAATTTTAATCTATAAGCTGACTAATGGTTAATGCAAATCCAAATTCCATATAAAATGGATTCATCTAAACTTCGGTAGCAATATTAACTGCATGGTTGTATTCATAAACACGTAAGAAACAAAGACGTGACAGGTGCCTGAACGCTCAACGTATTCACAGGAAGAGGAAGCTGAATAAATGTTTAAAACGAACAACTTAAGCATGGGCACTAATTCACGATCGGACCTGAGCTGTAAAGTAAATGTCTGTTTAATATACATGATCAGGTGATGTTTACCTAGGAGAGAAATGATCGCTTACATAACGTACAAGAGAGTAAGGAAGGGGAAATGAGGTTAAATACGATGGATTGTATATATTTTCATCATCTTGATTACCTGATTCAGATATATATTCTAATTATGGATGATGAATCATGTAAAATCAGGAGATTGCTAACTAGGAAACAGTTGTGGAGAAAAATGGACTCCGAGTATGATAGCTCAGCGGACATCAAATTTAAAATCACGATTATAAATGGTCTAATTCCCGATTGCAAATTAATCATTTCGAGTTATTTAATGATTACTGATTATCTTAATTGGCGGAGAAAAACTCTAATCATGGATTATACACGAAAGATAATCAAATAGTGAATAGAGACTCGGATCGATGTTTCCTTCAATCGAACTAAGATTTATCAATATCGGATAAAATGGTCGGTTATGTCAAAAGCAGACGAATCTTTATGTCATTACAAGGTGGATTGATAGAGGATTAAAACTATATATATTTTAAGTATATATATATATATAGGTATATATATTATATATAAATATAAAAATATACATATGTTGGTTGTTCCAGACAGGCGCGTTTTATTTACCACGTTAAGAACGAGAGATTTGAGTTCAATAGATTAATTAACTAAAAGATGAGACTCATAGAGTATAAAATCTTGTTATATTAGAAGAGTATGATGTAATGATAAACAAATTCAATATCAACACTTTCATTCTTATCATTAATCATTATCATTGGTTTAATATTTGATGACTACGTTACCATCAGATCAATTCATCCATCATGCATCATTATCATCATCATCATAAGATCATTCATCATTAATGCATGCATCCTCCAGTTCATCATCATTTAATCATCATCATACATCATCATCATCATCTCAATCATGTCATCTATCATCTTCGCTACTGTCATCTTCATCACATCATCATTATCATCATCATCACCATCATCCGTTATCATTCGATATCATCATCATGCATCTTTATCATCATCTTCATCATTATCATACAATCATCAACAACAACATTACCATCATCATTACTACAATTATCATCACCATCATCATCGAACGGATACCGACTTATCAACCAAGTCCTCTTCGACAAAAGATAATAGTTAAGGGAGAAAAAAAATATAAAATCAGGAAAAATTAAGCTTAAAAATGCCAATAATTGCCGTTAAATAACACTACATCAGAATAATGGGACGAAAATATAAATAAAAAAATACACGAAGATAAAACCAAGACAGACTGTGGCCTGCTTAGACTCTGTCCCATTACATTCAACATCCGAAAACGTCGTGTCGTGTCGTCCCCGCGTTTTAAAAACTGAGCAGCGGTTCAAGAAAGAAGTTGTTGCTTCCATTTCCGCGAGTCCATTATATGGTTCGGGGGGTAGTCCAAAAGGAATAATCAAGTTTGGCTAGACTGTGGATTTTCCGAATTTGTGTGTTTGCGTCCTCCAGTTAAGAGTGGGGAGGGTAGGAGAGAGATGTTTGTGAGGCGGGAGGGAGGGGGAGGGGGGGGGGGGCGAGAGAGGGAGAGAGAGGAAAGAAGGCAAAAAGAGTAACTGTGGGAGAGAGTAGAGGAAAAAGGGGTGGGGGAAAGAGGAGGAATGTGGGGTCCTTGGGTATGGGCAAAATATCCCTTTTAGAAAAAAAAATAGATAGATAAATGAGTAAATGCAATAAAACATATATATATATAATGTGTGTGGTGTGTGAGTGTGTGTGTGGTGGTGGGGGTAGTGTGTGTGGTGTGTTGTGTGTGTATACATACATATATATATTAAATATATTATATTGATAGTATAGTATATATATATATATATATATATATATATATATATATATATAGTAGTGATAAATATATATATATAATAGGTTATTTATATATAAAGAGAGGAGAGAGAAGTATGAGGAGAACATGTCCCTTTTCGCATGAAATCCTCCTTTATCAATTAGTTTAGTCCTCCCTTGAATATCACCTATAAGTTATTAGAAAACGGATAAGGAGTAGAAACAGCATTGTAGTCTGAACTTTTGTGTGGAATTCGTCACATTAACTTAAATAAGATTACAAAGTGATAGAAAGTCAGCTGACGAATGTTCAAGTCCGAGTAAGTGTCTGATTTCGAAATTGTGGCTGCTCCATTTTCATTACACACCGCCACCGTCCTCTCTTCTGGGCCCGCTGTGGGTTGCTATAAGTCCATTTGTTTGGACTGGTATTTATCATTTTTCTCAATGTCATTGTTCGAGTATAGCTGTGTAGTATATATACTATAGTATAGTATTATATATATATATATTGGTGTGTGTGTGGTGTGTGTGTGTGTGTGGTGTTGTGTGTGTGTGTGTGTTGTGTGTGTGTGTGTGTGTGTGTGAGTGTGTGTTGTGTGTGTGGCACGAAAGTAATACATATACAGCTATATGCTCATGGCTTATACACAGCATTCATTCCTGAATATAACATACCCACAATACTTATCCTTATCAATGCCCTTATGACCAATATTCATTATTGAATTCCACCTTAGAAAGAGAGCATAACTTGGTGGATGCCTTAATATCCCTGTTGCACATTTGAATTCCAAATCTGTTTCAAATATATAAACGCTGAAAGAATTTCCTTTTGAGTAAATACGAAAGAGGGAGGACGACCGTTCCAGTACTGTAGATGTTTTCAGTTTTGTATTTTACCTGGGACACATTTTTGCTTTTCGTTAGATGATGGAGGAGGAGGAGGGTCCTGCACAGCATTCACGTATACACAGATACAGATATATATATATATAATATGGAATATTTAAATATATATATATATATGTATATATATATATAATATATATATATATATGTATATATGATATATATTTATATATATATATATTGATGAATAGTTTATATATATATATATATATATATATTAGTAGTGTATGTGTGTAAGTGTAATGTATGTATATATATAATTATGTATGTATGTAGGTATAATATAATATAACTTATATTTATGATAATATATTATATATAGGATATATAAGTATATAAGATATATATATATGGATTGAGGAAGGGGTGGTATGTACGTAGCATTATATACGTATACATATATAGAATATATATGATATATAATAGTTATATATAATTAAAAATATTTTAAGTTGTATATATATGGTTAGTATTGTGTGGGTGGGTGTGTGTGTGCGTGTGTGTGTGTGGTGTTGTGTGTGTGTGTGTGTGTGTGTTGTGTTTTATTTAGAGTATTTTGTATACGCTTATATCAAATATAATATACATATTCATTGATATTGATATAGATTTCGATATTCTAGTCTATCTATATCTATCTTATATATCTATTTATGATATATATATAGTAATTAATTTATTATAGGATATATATAATAATTATACATATATTTTGTGTGGTATTAATGTATATATATATATATATTATATATATAGTATATATATATATATATATAGATATATATTATGAAATATAGTCATATATATATATATATATATATTATATATATAATATATAGATTATAAGTATATAGTACATTATTTAGTTATATATATAGTAGGATATAATATAGTTTAGGATATATATATATAAAGGAATATATATATATAATATATATAACATAATATATATAAAAGTATATATCATATATATATCATATATATAAAGTCTTATATATATTCATAGTAACTTAAATATATACATATGACATATATGTTATATGCATTATGTATAATATATATATATATATAATATTTTATATATATATATTTTTATATATATAAATATATATATTTATATACATGTGTGTGTGTGTGTGTGTGGGTGTGTTTGTGTGTTTGGCGTGCAAGAAACCTATTCTTCTTTTTTCTTTTCCTTTTACAAAAACATTGACTTTAACAAAGAACGTGCTATTCACCGCAGGCTTATGTAGTCACCCCGATCCCCTTCCGAGTGACATGCAGAAACCGTATGAGTTCCGTTAACAAACTAATCAGTGCAATATATTTCACACGTCAAAAGCCCTCGTTGGTTTCCTGACTCCAATGGAGGTCTCTAATGAACTAAGTTGGAATTCGAAATGTGGATGTGAGTGTGCGGGGAAATGGGGGAGTAAATGTGTGCGTGCGTGTGTGTGTGTGTGGTGTTGGTAAGGGCGGGGATGGATGGGGGGGAGTGTGTCGACTTTCAATTACCGCGATTTCGAAAACTAAACTCATTTCATTTTGCGCTTGTTATCATTCAGTCACCATAAGATGATACCGTAATAGTCTTAAGAAAAAAATACAATAAAAAGTACATCATTTTAAACAAAATGTACAGGCCTTTGTTTGCCAGCATAATGCGGTAGTGCCAAGTATTTCTCAAATATGTACAAATGCCTCATTACCATAAGGCGTTAATTTGGTATTTTAAATGAAACGTTACATCAAAATTGCGTAGGAACCGGTTATTTCGAAGACTATGTGAAAAGTTTAAGGATATTGTTTGTCAAATTGTGAAAATTATGTTTTCCGGATTTTGTCTCATAGACAAAATTTCCAAATTGATAATTGCCCTTAGAGGTAGTGTTGGCTTCGACATGGATATATAAAATGTACAATAAATGCTTGATGTACAAACATTAAAAGTAAATTGATCTGCCATTTCATCAACCCTTTATATATTTAAACTTTTGCCACTTTATACACATAGAATTTATTTTTATTTCTCTTTATTCTTGATGGACGAGGAGAAAGGTCTAAGATACATTATATTTGTTCCATTCATCAGCGTACACAGCTTGACATGAATTTGTCTCACTATTTGCATGATCTTCTCCATTGGCATAAGTCTCTGCTTAACTTCCTCTCTCTCGTCTCTCTCGGCTGAATTAATATACACAGTAATCATTAAATAATTTTGGGCAATTAAAATGTTACAAACGGGGAATTTGACCATTTTGTAAATCAGATTTAATTTGATATATCGCTAAAGCTATATTTATTATTCGGAGTTCATCTTTCTGTCTGTTTCCGTTGCTTAAACTCTTTTTTTCTTTTTTCCTGTTCGCAGGTGTATTTATCATCTAGGATTAAAAATTTGGGGGGGGGGGGGGGGGGGGGGGGTTTAATTTATCAAATATAGATAATTATGATAATTCAAATAACATATTGTTACCTTTTTGTTTCTTTTTCGCTCTTCTTCTTTTTTTTTTTCCACATTTCTTTTCTTCTCTTTGTTATAATATAACGCTAACGGAAACGCTGGACGTCAGTGCGCACTTTATAGTGTTGTGCTGGTGGGTCTCGCGTCCCTGTAAAGTGGTGTTTGCTTACGTACATTATGGAAAACAAAAAGAATACATGTCATACATACCTACATACCACATTTAACGGATGCATGATATACACTGAAAAAGCAATTTTTTTTTCCCAAATGCGTATTTCTGTATGACAAATACATAGAACAAACATTATTAAATCCAGAAACTATTAAAGTCGAGAGCGAGCGCTGAAAAACTAACAAACCCGCATCAGGGATTTTTTCAAATTTGATTTTTTTATTTTTCAATAAAAGAATAAATCAATCATATTTTGGAAAATCTGTTTCGTTCTGTTATGTGATTTTTTTTCTCTTACATTCTTTCTTTCTTTTGTGTTATTGGATATTGGTATTTCCTTTAACGCATGGAGAGACATTTTTTTTTTTTTTTTTTTTTTTTACATTATTATTTTAATCATCTTTATTTCCTTTTATTATGTCATCGTGTCGAGATTGCTGTCATTTACTGTTATCTACTTTCCAAATTAGTTCGAGATTCTACTTTGTATCCTTACTATATTCTATTTTTCCCATCTATCTATCCAACTATTTATTATGTATCATCTTCATGTTTTATAATCCTCATACACCTTCACTTCATTTCTTTCTCTCTCTCTATCTATCTATCTATCTATCTATCTATCTATCTATCTATCTCTCTCTCTCTCTCTCTCTCTCTCTCTCTCTCTCTCTCTCTCTCTCTCTCTCTCTCTCTCTCTCTCTTTATCTATCTATCTATCTGTAGGTTTATCTATCTATCTGTCTGTCTATCATCTATCTATCTATCTAGCTCTCGCTGTCTCTCTCTCTCTATCTATCTATCTAGCTCTCGCTGTCTCTCTCTCTATCTATCTATCTATCTATTTATCTGTCTCTTTCTCTCTCTCTTTCTTATTCACTCACTCATTCACACTATATATTCGTGTGGTAATATTACAACCTTACACAGACGAAAAGTTTCTTTTCACATTTTGATATTCGATAATACTGACCCTTTTTACATTGTTATACGTTTGCCAAAACAGATTCCTTCTTATTTATTTCATCCCCTTGTTACATCCCTTTTATTTCACTTCACTGCCAATCCCGAACGGTAGCTTTTTCTCCATCGGGCCCACACTTTCTCCTCCAGCCAATCATAGTGTCTGATGGCTACACGAGAGGACGACTTCAGTGATGGTTAATTTGTCTGGAATTCTAAATCTGTGATATTGGGAACGTAAGCTAACACCTGTACTCCTACTCTATCACTCGTCTCTTGTCTTTCTCCTCTCCTCTCTCTCTCTCTCTCTCTCCCTCTTCTCTCTCTCTCTTCTTCTTTCTCTCTCTCTCTCTTTCTTTCTCTCCTTCTTTCTTCTTCTCTCTCTCTCGTCTTCTTCTTCTTTCTTCTCTCTCTCTCCTCGTTCCTCC
>NW_028234410.1:42320083-42325441 GCF_977035675.1 Penaeus japonicus
TTATATTAATGCATTACCTTTCATGTTTACTTAGGTGATTTGGTTGGTAAATAATGGATTCGATGAACCATATTTGTTTCAAAATGTTCGCTTGATCTGTGTTTTGAATTTTGTCTGTGATGGAACCACTACGGTTTCATTTTCAATTGATCAAGCACTTATGGCCGTAAACAGTTACAACACGGAAGCACTGAGATGGCGAACCTTATGTTTCAGGTTACAAGTTTACTACAAGATTTAAAGAGAGTGTGAATTGTCTTGCTGAGCCATCATAGAATGTTTTTTAATTGGAAGCTTCAGTGGATTGGGTCCCCAGTAAAATCAACGTATTTGTTTTTCTGACTTTAGGTGATTGTGTGCAGGCGCCAATGTGCGGACATCACATTATTTCTACATAAAGCGTATCTAATGACTTTTCTCTTCTTGTCGTAAATTAATTATTTACGTATCTGCTCCATTTCTAACTATTCACAGTTCGAAGTATAGTTGGAAACCTGTTAATTATGCTCTTGTTTTTCCCAAATGTTCTCTCTCTCTCTCTTCTCTCTCTCTCGCTCTCTCTCGGCTCCTCTCTTCTCGATCGTCTCGCATCTCTCTCTCTCTCGACTCGTCTCTGCTCCTCTCTCTCTCTCTCTCTCTCTCTCTCTCTGTCTATCTCTCTCTCTCTCTCTTTCTCTCTTTCCCTCTCTCTCCCTCTCTCTCCCTCTTTCCCTCTCTCCCTCTGTACCTCTCTCCCTGTCTTTCCGCTTTCCTCCTCTCGACTTTTCCCCCCCCTTATTTTCTCTCTCAACTACCATAAATATTAATTATTGCTGTATATTGGTATGCTATGAATTATGATGATATATCATGCATAAATCATGCATCCATTCACATTCCTAATCAATTTAATATTATTTACCAACAACATTACATGTGACTGTTTGTTGCATGCATATCTGTTACACACACAGTCACACAAACACACACAAACACGCGTATGTTCCCTCGTTTATGCATCTCCCTTCGGCTAGACATATCATGGATGCGCCGTGTTATCCTCGCCAAGTTATGACAAACAAAGTAAAATACGTGAGTCAGAGTTACTTAGACCGACGGTTACCATGTAGAGAACCTCCTTGTGGGGAGCCTTCGAGCAAGACCTCTGTGCGTGGAGAGGGACCACCCTCCCTCGAACGTCTTTCCTGTGCAAGCTAAGGCAAGTAGAGAAGCAAGATATCACAGCAATCTTATGCATTCCCTAGCTGCCCTTTCACCATATGTAGAGGGTTATGTGGAAGCCGGTTATTATCCTCTTCTATAGCTGATACTCTATCTCTCCCTCCATCCTCCCTTTCCTTATCCCTCTCCCTCCCTCTCAACTCCTTCTAACCCTCTATCTCCCTCCTCCCCCACCATCCCTCTCTTCACTCTCACTCCCCCCTCTAACCTCCCTCCCCTCCCTCCCTCCCATTACCCCCCCCTCTCCCTTCCGAGACACTAACGCAAGTCGAGGCCACCGACCACTCCTGAGGCCACTCCCTCACCTTTCTCTCTCTCTCTCTCTCTCTCCTCTCTCTCTCTCCCGTCCGAATACCTCTCTCTCGTCTCTCTCTCATCCTCTCTCTCTCTCTCTCATCGTCCACTCTCTCTCCTCTCTCTCTCTCGTTCTCTCTCCCTCTCTTCTTATTCACACACGACCTCTTTCGTCTCTCTCTCTCCCTCTCTTTCTCTTTCTTTTTCGTCCTCCTCTCTCTCTCTCCTCTCTCTCTCTCACACACACACACACCGACACACGTCTCTCTCCTCTCTCTCCTCTCTCTCTCCACTCTCCCCGTACCTCGTTACATCTCTCTCGCTCTTCTCCGTCTCTCTCTCTCTCGTCTCTCTCTCTCTCTCTCGTCTCTCTCTCTATTTCTCGTCTCTCTCTGTTGAGTGGAAGGGGTGCTTCTCCTTCGAGTATAGTGAGTTGTTTGTTCCGTGGCTGCACCCCGAGAGGAGATTCTCTTCCACACTGTTATATTTGTTCTGAGGATTTGTTTGAAATCACGTGTGTGACATTGTAATGAAAGAAGTGTGTTGCCATGCGCACATAGGTCTTGCGAAGGGAAAAGCGAAGCAACACTGCAATGTTTGACGTGACAGTAAGCGAGGGTAGCTAAACAGAATTGCGAAGCAACGAGCGTACGTATATATAGTATATATGTGTATGTGGTAGATATATAGTTAACAAACATGAAAAATACAATTTTAATGATGAGTGTAATTATTAGAATACAATAGCTAAAGCATACAAATGCAAATAATAGTCAATAGACAAAACCATGAAATATAAATACAAATGGTTATGTTCATGTTTACAACTCTCATCTCACTCTCTCCTCTCTCATCTCGTCTCTCACTTTCTCTCTAACTCTCTCTCTCTCTCATCACTCGTCTCTCTATCAGGGCGGCGGGGGGGGGGGGGGGGGGGGGGGGGGGGGGGGGGGGGGGGGGTCTCTCTCTCTCTCCCCCCCTTCACCTCATCTCTACTCTCCTCTCTCTCTCGACTTTCTCATGCCTCGACTCTCATCTCTCTCCTCTTTCTCTCTCTCTCTCACTTCTCTCTCGCTCTCAATCACTAATCTCACCTCCCTTCCTCTCCGCTTTCCTCTCCTCTCTCTCATTCTCTCTCTATTGTCTCTCTCTTTGTCTGTCTCGGTGGCTCTTTCTCTCTCTCTTCGCTATCTCTCGCCTCTCGCTCTCCTCACTCTATCTCTCTCCCTCTCTCACTCACTCACTCCGCACTGTCTCTTCTCTCCACCCACTCTCTCTTCTCCGTCTCTCATCTCTCTTTCTCTCTCGTTCTCACTCTCTCCTCTCTCTCTCCTCTCTCCATCCTCTCCTCGTCGGTCTTCTCTCATCTCTCCTCTCTCTCTCATCTCTCTTTCTCCTCATCTTCTCCTCTCTCCTCTTTCTTTCTCTCTCTCTCTCTCTCTCTCGTCTCTCGCAGCGCTCTCTCACTCTTACTCACTCTCCCCCCTCTCTCTCTCTCTCTTCTTTCTCTCTCTCTCTCTCTCTCCCTCTCTCGGCTCGCCACCCGTCCAATTTTACCTTTCTGACAAAATCCATGAAACCATATTATCATTTTCCCCATTTCTTATTCGATAAAAACCTCGTACTTTTATTCTGCGAATTTATTTGTGTTTTGATTGGCTATAATCGCCCCATGTCCTGAGTAATCACTACACAACACGATTCGGGAATTAATATCGTTATCAACCCTTTCAAATTAGTGTTGGAAAATGGATTATATAAAATTCCCTACGACATGGCTGAAAGACTTACGCAGATCGATCCCCACATTACCACCATCTATGGCTTTTTTTAACTGATAAAGATATGTCACGCTTCCCTTCTGTACTAATTTTTAACCTTGTTCACATCCTCATAATGGAGCCCCCCCCCCCCGCCCCCCTCCCCAGGTTCAGGAACAGAAGCATACGGACCGTCATTTTTATACTATAATACCAGGAATGATATTAGGCATTTTCAACATTCGACAAACAATGATAAACGGATTATGTCCATCGTTGAGACTTCCGCATTACCGACAAAGACAGCAAACATTTAAATTTCGATATCCGCCCCCGCCATTGTACAAACACTACTTCTTGGGTTCGTAATGCTTCCCTAAAAGTTGTCGTTCTCCGTATTGCCATTTTCCTTTCCTAGTTATCTAACCCTCATCCCACCCCACCCTCACTCCGCCAAATCTACCCCCATCCCCCCCTCCCCATGTCTCGAGAAGGGGAACTTTTATTAAGAGCACTGTCCCTCTTTTCTCTCTATCACCTGCCTTTAGGAAAAAGAGATCTTTCTTTCCTTTATACATCCTTCTCTTTTATAACCGAAAATATCTTTAGTATCATGTTATATTTAAACTGATTACTAACCTGAACCTTTCAGTATAATGATTATCTAATACCGAATGCAGTTCTTATCTTTGAAGGTGGGTCAGGCGCTTCCTATACAGTTTCAATACATCCTGCTACGAGCCTGCATTAGGGACAAGAGAAGAACGGTACCGGCAGACCTAAGCTGAACGCTCCGAGCCAACACTATAGAGCCTTCCAACCCGACGAATACGAGTGGGGGGGGGGGGGTACGGAAGGAAGGGCAGTTATACGGAGTTTCCTCAATGTAAGTCAGTGCTTTGAGAATATGTGAAAAATGATAAATCACATTGACAGAGAGGTCCGCGTTTACCACAGCAGATCGTCCCATGATAATTTGGATATTTGGTGTGGGAGTTAATGGATGTATCTGTGGTGGGGAGGAGGAGGGGGGGGGGGGGCTGAATGAATGAAACAAGTAGTTGATAACAAACGTTTAGATAACTTCCTTAACTAAATATATTGTTTTGTATCTTACCCACCTGCAACTTTTTTATCTCCCTGTCGTTCCCATGCAGTACTCATCATATTTAAAGGAAAATACTATGACCGACGAAGCAAAGCAGGAAGAAAAGAAAGGAGGACAGGAAAGAAGCAGAAGACGAACTAATGAAAAGAGGAAAAGGAAAGTAAAATGGAAATGTCACAAGATAAAGAAAAAAAAAAGACAATAATGAAGAACGAAAAATGAAATTGAAAATTACTGACGATCTAAAGCATCCATCTTGAAACCGATATGAATGCATATACTCCAATCCATATTTAATGGAGGCAGTATATATAGGAACATATATATGTACATGTATGTATATATATAATATTATAGATATATATATAGTAAATATAAATATAAATATATATATATATAATATATATATATATATATTTATATATATATAATAAATTTATATGTGTGTGTGTGTGTGTGTGTACGTGTATGTGTGCTGTGGTGTGTGTGTGTGTGTGTGTGTGTGTGTGCATATAATATATATATATATATATATATATTAGTATAATAGATATATATATATATAATATATATATATATTAATTTATTTGTGTGGTGTGTGTGGTGTACGGTGTATGTGTGTGGTGTTGTGTGTGTGTGTGTTGTGTGTGTGTGTAGTGTGTGTGAGTTTATGTGTGTGTATGAATTGTGTGTGATTATCTGTGTGTGTGTGGTGCATATATGTTGTTCTGTGTTGAATTATATATCTATATATATATATATATAGATATATATAATATATATATATATATATATATATACAATATTCTATATATATATATACATATATATATGTATAAATAAATGTATATTATATATGTATAGTTTAATATGTATATATATACATATATAATTCTCCTCTTTCCTTTCTTTTCTTCTTTCTACCTTATCCGTCTTTTCGAAAATCGTATTTACCTCCAACCACCGAAAAGATCC
>NW_028234410.1:42325541-42328041 GCF_977035675.1 Penaeus japonicus
TGAGGACAAATAAGAATGACATTGATGAGAATGTTAATGGCAATAATGATGATGATAATGACAAGGATGATAATAATGATAATGATGATAATATTAATCATGATGATAATAATCAGCATTATTGCAATTATGATAGTAGCAATAATAATTATAATAATTATCATCGTTATAACAATAACACTGATACTAATGATAATTATAACAACAATGCTAATGATGATGATTATAACAATAATGATGGTGATAATAATGATAATGATTATATTAATGACAACAATGATAATAGTAATAACAATGACACCAGTAATAATAATAATAATAATAATAATAATGATAATAATAATCACAATCATAATGATAATAATCAGAAATGATAATGATGACAATGATAATGACAAAAATAGATAATAATGATAATAACAATAATAATAATAATAATGATCATTAATAACAAAACACAACATGATAAAAATATACACATTGCAAAACAAATGACAAAACGACAGAATTAATAAGGAACCGAAAACAACAAGAAGGAACTTACATTTTTCTTTTTCTATTTTTTTCATTTTTTCCTGTTTTAAACTTCTCATTACTCCAAGAACTTACGACCGGGAGAATCAGAAAAAAAAATCAGACACTTTCTTCGTCCTAGCTTAAGTATCCATAAATCCTCAGACATATTTTATCCATTTAAGGCGAAATTATCCCTTAAACAATAGCGAACCAAATTTGGTTGCAAAAATTTAAGTTAACATGACCTGCCCAGAAATAGCTATATGTTTACCGGAGTTTGTTTATTTCGGAGCCATTAAAAGGAGGAAAGAATCACAGCCTTTCAATATCCAAACAAAATTAATGGTTTAATGAGTTTAAAGTTTTGTTAATTTAGAAAATGTAAGGTACTGGTGTTTAGAGGGGTAGGGATGGGGGATAGGGGATAGGGGGGAGGGGAAGGAGAGTGGGATGGGGAGAGAGATCAAGGGGGGAGGGTGGGGAGTGGAGGTGTGGGATAGGGGGAGGGAAGAGGGAGGGAAGGGGAGAGGGTGGAGGTAGAGGTGGGGATAAGGGAAGAGAAGAGGGAGGGGAGAGAAGGGGAGAGGGTGGGGTGGGGAGGTGGGGATAGGGGAAGGGAAGGGGGAGGGGAGGGTAGAGGGGAAGGAGGGGAGGGAAGGGAGATAGGGGAGGGGGTTAGGAGCCTGGAAGTGAGGGGAGGGCGCTGTTCTGTGCTTCCTCCCCCCTCCCCCCTCCCCCTCCCCCCTTTCGCTTCCCCTTTCTTATTACCTTCTTAAACACTATTTCGGGTTGATTGTTTATGGAATAGCCAGCTTGCTAATTCCTTCATATTCATTTCTTGGATAGATGAGTTTTGAGCACCGAAGTGACGATGGTCTTTTTCCTTTTCTTTCTTCTTTTTCTTTCTTATTCTATCTAAGCTCGTTCTTTCTTACTCTTTCTTTTTTTCGTTTCTTTCTCTTTCTTTTTTTTAATGATCCTCTGTAATCTTAGATATTTTCAATGATTGGAGTAATATTGTTTACCTAATACTTTTTTACGCAAATTATTTTTTTTGTTTTACTATTATTAGCTACTTCTCACTCTTTTTCCTTTCTTTCAGACTTCTTTCACTCATACATTTTTCATTGTTTTTTTTCCTTTTTTCTTTTTATTCACATTCATTCATTAATAAGCCGATACGCTTGAGTTATGGATGTATTTATTGACTTATCTTCATTCATCTAACTTCCGGGAGTTATTTTTTGAAAGCTGGTTTCAATTAACTGATTATCTATTTCACTCGTTCTATGATTATTCAAATATTCATTCACTCGGTCTTGCACGTGCCCCTATACTTTTTCATTCAGTTGCGCCCATACTCACACTCCCATTCACTTGTTATCTTATCTCGCACGCTCATTCACTCGCTTCTACTCTCACTCATCTATATAGTCACTGCTACACTCACTCATCCGTTTACTCACTTCCGTGGTATTACCTCGTTTACTCGCCCCCACATTCATTCATTCATTCGCTCCCATATCCATTCATCTACTCACTGATCAGGTACAGTTACTCATTCAGTCTCTCCCATTCTCACGCACCATAGTCTCCTACTCACTCACTCACGTATCCACTTGCCCTTTTACCCACGTATTTCACGTATCCAATATCTGCTTCTCCTCTTCTACATCAAAACTTCCTTCTCTCACCTTCGATGCCTCTTAACACTCCCCCCCCCCTCCCTCTCTCTTCTCTTCCTCCTCCTCCTTCTCCTCCCACCCACCCACCCTCTCCCCCTCCCCCCCTCCTTAACGCCTTCTATACATGTTTTAGGTGTAAATGTTGTAATCCCTTCTTAGAGGATTTACTACTTTGCAAACCCGACGCTCGGTTGACAGCCCCGATCCTCTTTTGTTTCGACGCCGTTGGAGGACGGAGGAGAAGCGCATTTCGACCGCATTTGTTTTCTCGAATCCTTTGCATTCCCCCGCGATGGCGT
>NW_028234410.1:42365222-42367722 GCF_977035675.1 Penaeus japonicus
CTCTAGTTCTCTCTTTTGTTTAGATTTTACTTTCTTCTTCTTTTATTATCATTATTATCATTATTCACTTATTTTTATTCACTCGCATCTCTCATTCCTTTCCTTCATCTTTTCATTCTTTTCATCCCCCTCCAAATCGTTTCTAGTCGTGAAGTTTAGACTGACGAAATAAAAACGAGGAACACGAAATTGAAGAAGCACAAGAAGAGGAATGAAAGAAAGAGATAGATGAAAGGGAAACGGCTAAAAGAAAGAGACACAGTATACAAAAGAGAGGAAAGAGTATAGAGAAGGAGTTATAAAGAGAAGAGAAAACAGGATCGGTAATAGAGTAAAAAATGGGAATAACGTTGAGAGTAATGATAGAATATCAGGTACTGTACTTCTTTTTTTTATAGAGGCAAAGAAACTCTTGGTAGGTTTGTGTTGATAATAGCTAAAGAATTGGCATATTGATTTTTTTTCTGCATTGCAAAGATGTTGCTTGGACATACTGCATTCGGTTAATCATTACCAGGCGTTCAGATGATCCTGCGCCTCGATTTAGAAAAAAAAAAAAAAAAAAAAAAAAAAAAAAGGAGCAGCAAAGATTCAACGAAACGAAATGACGTGAGGGAAAATTTAGAAAGAATTCGAAAAGGAGAAAGAGAAATAGGAAAAGGAGAGGATAAATGGTTGAGTGTGAAGGATTGAATAAGTTTCTAAATATTGATGGATGCTGCCTTCTATTCTTTCTTAAATTCTCTTTAATCCCTAGCTCCTCATCTCAATATTTGTCTTTGGTCATACCCCTTTCCCATCAACCTCCCCCTCATACCCCTTTCCCATTCCCCTCCCCTTCATACCCCTTTCCCATCAACCTCCCCCTCATACCCCTTTCCCATCAACCTCCCCCTCATACCCCTTTCCCATCAACCTCCCCCTCATACCCCTTTCCCATCAACCTCCCCCTCATACCCCTTTCCCCCTCCCCTTCATACCCCTTTCCCATCAACCTCCCCCTCATACCCCTCTCCCACCCCCTCCCCCTCATCCCCCTTTCCCATCAACCTCCCCCTCATACCCCTTTCCCACCCCCCTCCCCCTCATACCCCTTTCCCATCAACCTCCCCCTCATACCCCTTTCCCATCAACCTCCCCCTCATACCCCTTTCCCATCAACCTCCCCCTCATACCCCTTTCCCACCCCCTCCCCCTCATACCCCTTTCCCATCACCCTCCCCCTCATACCCCTTTCCCACCCCCCTCCCCCTCATACCCCTTTCCCATCCCCCTCCCCTTCATACCCCTTTCCCATCAACCTCCCCCTCATACCCCTTTCCCATCAACCTCCCCCTCATACCCCTTTCCCATCAACCTCCCCCTCATACCCCTTTCCCATCCGCCTCCCCCTCATACCCCTTTCCCCCTCCCCTTCATACCCCTTTCCCCCTCCCCTTCATACCCCTTTCCCATCAACCTCCCCCTCATACCCCTTTCCCATCAACCTCCCCCTCATACCCCTTTCCCATCAACCTCCCCCTCATACCCCTTTCCCATCAACCTCCCCCTCATACCCCTTTCCCATCAACCTCCCCCTCATACCCCTTTCCCATCAACCTCCCCCTCATACCCCTTTCCCATCAACCTCCCCCTCATACCCCTTTCCCATCAACCTCCCCCTCATACCCCTTTCCCATCAACCTCCCCCTCATACCCCTTTCCCACCCCCCTCCCCCTCATACCCCTTTCCCATCAACCTCCCCCTCATACCCCTTTCCCATTCCCCTCCCCCTCCTTCCTCCTTCCCCACCCCCCTCTCCCTTATACCCTTTTCCCATCCCTCTCCCCCTCATACCCCATTCCCACCCCCCTCCCCCTCATACCCCTTTCCCACCCCCTCCCCCTCATACCCCTTTCCCATCAACCTCCCCCTCATACCCCTTTCCCACCCCCTTACCCCATACCCCTTTCCCATTCCCCTCCCCCTCCCCTTCCTCCTTTCCCCTCCCCCTCCTCCTCCTTCCCCTTGTCCCATCCCCCTCCCCTATAACTCCCTTTCCCCTTCCCTCTCCTCCCCCTCATACCCCTAAACCCATTCCCACCAACCTCTCCCCTCCTCCCCCTTTCCCCTCCACCTCCCCCTCCTACCCCTTTCCCACCCCCCTCCCCCTCATCCCCCTTTCCCATCCCCCTCCCCTTCATACCCCTTTCCCATCAACCTCCCCCTCATACCCCTTTCCCCCTCCCCTTCATACCCCTTTCCCCCTCCCCATCCCCCAACCCCTTTCCCCCTCCCCCTCCCCCTCCATCCCCCATCCCCCTCCTCCCCCTCCATCCCCCATCCCCCAACCCCAAACCCCGTACCCTACGATGGACATGATGGCATGCCCTGACAATACCTGATGTTTAGTAACCTTGACAGGACAATGGCGTTTGGGTGGTATCTTGGTCCGCCATCAGTGGTACTTGAGAAACAATATAAAAAAACACACACTCACGATTCCAATGACCCTATGAT
>NW_028234410.1:42382722-42386962 GCF_977035675.1 Penaeus japonicus
TTGAATTATTAGTGATCGAAAAAATAGGAGGAGGAAGAGAGAGGGATGGGGGGGGGGGGAAGGGGGAAGAGGAAGCACTTGGACCTAAACAGACCATTCTTAACTTCCTACTTAACTTCCCTCACCCACTTCATGCACTCACTTCCCCCTAACGCACCTTCCTCCCTCCTCTTCCTCCACTTTTTTTTTTCATTCTCCTCCACCTCCTGCTTCCACTCTTCGTATCCCTCTTCTTCTTCTTCTTGTTTCTCCTCCTCCTCCTCCTTCTTTCTTCTCCTCCTCCTTCTCCTCTCCATCCTTCTCCCCACCTTTTCCTTCCACCCCATTTGTCTCCTCCTCCTTATCCTCCCCATCCTCCTCCCTCCTCCTCCTCCTCCTCCACCTTCTCCTCCTCCTCCTTCCTCCTCCTCCTCCTCCTCCTCCTCCTCCTCTTCCCCCTTTCCTTCTATTGTCTCTAAGAGAGTGTATCTTGTTTCACGGTACACAGTCTTGACTTGTTTGTACTTCTGTACCCTGTGCGTTTGTGGACTTGATGTTTATGTAACCTCAATTAGTCTTATTGTTAGTTGGTATATTCTCTTTGTGTTGGGAATCAGGCCACTGTGTTGGTTATTTGATTATAGTGATTGCTTGTCTCTTTTGCTTAAAACTCTTTCTCTATCTCTCTTCTGCTCCTCCTCTCTTCTCTTTTCATCATCTCTTACCCCCTCTCGCTCGATTTTTTCTCTTTCTCTTTCTCTTTCTGTCTCTTTTTCTCTCTTTTACTCTCTTTCTTTCTCTTTTTCAGTCTCTTTCTCTCTCTTTCACTCTCTTTCTTTCTCTTTCTCTCTCTCTGTAGCTCTTTCTTTCTTTTTTTCTCTCTCTCTATCTCTTCTCTCTCTGTCTCTGTCTCTGTCTCTCTCTCTTTCTCTTTCCTTTTCTCTCTCTTTCTCTCTCTCTCTATTTCTCTATCTCTTACTCTCTCTATTCTTATCTTTCTCTTTCTTTCTCTCTCTACACATCTCTCCTTTCCCTCGCTTTATATCCTTTCTAAAGAACCGTCGAACAAAAATAAGGACAACAGGAGAAACGGTAAAGACAATAAAAATAATAATAAGGTGAATAATAATGATGAAAACAACGATAATAATTATAATGATGAAATCAATAATGGTGATGATGAAAAAGATCATGATATGGATAATAGTAGTAATAATAATTTTAATTATTCCTATCTTATCCTTATCATCATACGAATAACAATGATACTTATTATTATCATTTCATTATAATGCCCGTCATTATTATTACCATTGTTATTTTCATTATCGTTATTGATATTATCCCTGAAATAACTATCACCATCATGATCAATATTGTTATCCTCATTGTTATTGCCATGATTATAATTGATATAAAATTGATTAAATTAAGTGTTAAATTTGCAGAAATCTTCCTTTCTTTTTTCCTACCTCTTCTCCTTATCACCTCCGTGTATCAGTATAGAAATAATCATCTAAATTCTTGTAAAACATTTAATAGATATTTGCATTTGTTTAAGAAGGAAAGGATATACTTTTTCCCTTTCTATCACCATTTTTTTTTTTTTTTTTTTTTGGGGGGGGGGAGGTCAGATGCTTGTTTGTCTCTGTGTTGGTTATTTGTCTTCTTTTGTCTCCTTCTCTGTCTCTCTCTTTCTACTTTTTCTTTCCGCTTCTTTGCCACTTTCTTTGTTTATTTGTCTCTCTGTCTCTTTGTTTCATTCCCTATCCCCCCCCCCCCTCTCTCTCTCTCTCTGTCTGTCTGTGTGTCTCTCTCTCTCTCTCTCTCTCTCTCTCTCTCTCTCCCTCTCTCTCTCTCTCTCTCTCTCTCTCTCTCTCTCTCTCTCTCTCTCTCTCTCTCTCTCTCTCTCTCTCTCTCTCTCTCTCTCTCTCTCTCTCTCTCTCTCTTTCTCCCATCTCTTCTCTTCTTCTTCTTCTTCTCTTCATCATCATCATCATCATCATCATCATCATCATCATTTTCCTTCTCCTCCTCCTTATATGTGTGAATACCCACATTTACTCACCTATTCGCCCCCCCCCCCCCATCCCCCTGCCCCACCCCCCGCCCCGTTAACTTGTACCCAGACCATCCCAGTTCTCTTCTTCGTACTCTCTCTAGTACTTCGCCACTTCGACATGTTTACAACACTCCTTCTCTCGTCAGGTACTCCTTTTTAAATCACCGCTCCTTTTTTTTTCTATATACATACCCTGCTTTGTCGTTCTCTGCCGTGCCAAGGACATACATACATACCCTTCCATACCAAGGCTACAACCATACCACGTACCTTAATACCTTAATCTTTTGTACCGTACTTCACCTATCCCTTTCCTTTCCCTTCCCTGGGGTCTGTCTGTACGGTGCTCCATCTCACTATCATGACGTCACTTCGTTGGTATACCTTCCCTCCCCGCCCCCTCCCCCACACCCTCCCCTTCCGGTCCTAGTACCTCACCCCCTCCCCTAACCTCCGGTCCTAGTACCTCCACCCTCCTCTCCCCCCTCCCCTCCGGTCCTAGTACCTCCCCCCCCCCCCTCCCCTCCGGTCCTAGTACCTCCACCCCCCACCCTCCCCTCCGGCACTAGTACCTCCACCCCCCACGCCCCCACCCTACCCTCCGGTCCTAGTACCTCCACCCCCCTCCCCTCCCCTCCGGTCCTAGTACCTCCACCCCCTCCCCTACCCTCTGGCCCTAGTACCTCCCCCCTCCTCTCCCCCTTCCTCTAGCCCAAGTACCTCCACCCCCCACCCCCCATCCTCTCCGGCCCTAGTACCTCTACCCCCCTCACCTCACCTCCGGTCCTAGTACATCCACCCCCGCCCCCTCCTTCATCCAAGAATGGTACTTCATCAATATTACCACTGTGGTGGACTCTTATCGAACATACATTCGATCCCCCTCCCGGTCCTAGTACCAACCGACCCACCCTCCACTCCACCCCCCCCCCCATCCTGGCCAATGATGCCTAGGATGTTCTTGTGACTGACATTCATTCTTAAGAACTGGTACTTAAAATTCGACGTAATTACTAGAGGCGGAAGACAGCGGTGTGTGACCTGACGTAAGAGGGTGTTTGGCGTTAGAATATAATATATTTTTTGTTTTGTTTTTCTTTTTTTTACGTTTTCTTAGAATATAAAATATGTAGGTCTTCTTATTTTCTGTATTTCTCGTTGTTTTTTTTTTCTTCTTCTTCTCTCTCGTTCCTTTTTTCGTTGTCGTCGTCCTCCTCCTTCTCCTCTCCCTCTTCCTCCTACTCCTCTTCCTCCTCCTCCTCTTCATCCTCTTCCTCTTCCTCATCCTCCTCTTCATCCTCTTCCTCTTCCTCCTCTTCATCCTCCTCCTCTTCCTCCTCCTCCTCTTCCTCCTCCTACTCCTCCTCCTCATCATCATCCTCTTCCTCCTCCTCCTCCTCATCCTCATCATCATCATCTTCATCATTACCATTCCCCTCTATCCTTCCTCTTCTCCTTCTATCATACTTTTTTTTTCTTTTGTCATTATATTCTGATTCTCTCCTCTCTTTCACTTCATTTTTTCTTTTTTCTTTTTTCTTTTTTTCTTTTTTTTTCCAGACACGAACGTCTGTCTTCTTAAACCTTGATTATTGGTATCGAAAATATTGAATACATGTTTCTGATCATGACATACGAAGCGAAAGTGAAGCTGGGAGTCATAATAATATTGATAATGGTTCTTATAATAATAGTTGTTTTAATGATGATGGAATTGATATTAGTTATTTTGATGATGATGATGATGAAGATGATTATACATTTAATGAAATGATAATGATGATGATGATGATGATTATACTTATAGGGAAATGATAATGATGAAGATAATTATGCTTGTAATGAAATGATAATGATGATGATGAAGATAATTATACTTATAATGAAATGATAATGATGATAATTATACTTATAATGAAATGATAATGATGATGAGGAAGTTAGTAAAAATTATTGTGAAATGGTAATGGTGATGATATTAGAAATAATGATCGCGTTTGATAATGATAATGATAATGAAAATGATGATCATGATATAAAAAAATATGATAAGGATGATAGTCATAATAACAATGATAAGGTAGTGATTAAGCTGATAATGTTGATGACAATGACAATCACAATACAATTCACAAATGTGATGGTTACAAAATAAACATTGATAATAAAAACGCTGTCTCTCTCTGTATATGTGCATAC
>NW_028234410.1:42387062-42392062 GCF_977035675.1 Penaeus japonicus
TCTCTCTCTCATCTCTTCGTTTTCCCATGTCCTTATAACCACTACCTCATAACTTCTCTATGCAATACCCCATTGCGCTCATTTTCCTCTTTATTTATATATTTCCACTATTTTTCTTCTCATTGTCTTCAATTTCTTCTCTCATCTTCCTCATCTCCTATACCTTTCTCCTTCCTCTCTTTTGCCACCTCCTCTTACTCTCTCCTCATCTTCTCTCTCCTCTCTTCTCCTTCCTCCTCTCGCGCCCATATACTCGTCATCCTACCTTCCTTCCCTCTTTCCTCTCCTTTTACCCCACTCATCTCCTCTCTCTTCAATTTCTTCCCATCTTCTCCGTTTTATCCCCTCCTCATATCCCCTTTCCCTCCTCACCCCACCTCACCCCCCCCCTCCCCCCCCCCACCCCCCCCCACCCCTCCCCCCCCCCCCCCCCCCCCCCCCCATCACCATCACCACACCCTCGGTACGAGAGTGAGGTGAGGTCTATAGAGAGCCATCTGGTGGCCCCAATCAACCGGCCTGTGACCTTTTCTCCATTCCTGTAAAATTCATCAGGGGTTGCAATCTTCAAAATATGGCCAATATTGTGGGTAAAGTGGGTGCGGGGGGGGGGGGTATAGTTTAGAATTTAGTTTTAATTTTTTTGATACAGACATCAACCCACACAGAGAACCACACAGACACATACAACCACGTTGACACAACACACACAGGACACACATAAACACAGACACATACACACGCTGACACACAGCAACTCAACACACATACACAAGACACACACCCACACACAACCACAAACACACACCAACACACACCACACCACACCACACCACACACACACATATATTTATATATATCATATATATATATATATATTCGGTATATAATAGTATATAGGAGTATAGGGGCATAGATCGATAAATATATAAATATATAAATATCGGTTGTATACATATATATTATTATCTGTGTCAAATATATAAAAGAGCAGTAGACTATATATATATATAATATATGTATCAAATAAATAATATAATAAAACTATAATATAACTCTATATATAATATATATAAAAACTATTCAAAATATATATACATACTATAAGAGCAGATTACTTAGAGAGCAATATCAGATGAATTCCATCAACGATGACGCAACGAAAGTCTGCGAAGCGTGGGCGTGGGTTATGAAAATGAATAGAACGTTGAGAATAATATTGGCGAATCATCAGCCGTGATTTTGAATGCGTAAAAAAAAAATGCCTGGGCTACTATTTTTGAGTTAGGATAGCTGAGTCAGCTGTCTAATGATAGGATAGGGATAATGGCAGGGTATAATGATGAATAAAAAACGGATATATTTATCTTTGACTCAAACAAAAAAGTTTTATTTTTTTTCCTTTCAGAGGCACCGGCCAATTATCGTAATGATTAATATATAAACTGAAATACTTCATCGTAATTCCAAAAAGGAACAAAACAATAACACAACACTAACACAACATAACAAAATAAAAAACAAACAAACATCAACAAAATACGAACATAGATATACACCGAACAAAAAACAATTCAAAACAAAGGCTCAATTAAACAACACAAAAACAACAAACCTAGGCACAACAACAACAAAACACAACCCCCTCTTCCCTAAAATGGCTCCTAAGCGGCTCTCAAAGTGGCTCCTAAGTGGCTCTCAAAGTAGCTTTCAAAGTGACTCTCATAGTGGCTCTCAAAGTGGATCCCGAGTGGCTTCTAAGTGTCTCTCAAAGTGGCTTTCAAAGCGGCTCTCAAAATGGCTTTCAAAGTGGCTTTCAAAGTGGCTCCAACATGGCTTTCAAAGTGGCTTTCAAAGTGGCTCCAACATGGCTTTCAAAGTGGCTTTCAAAGCGGCTTTCAAAGCGGCTCTCAAAATGGCTTTCAAAGTGGCTCCCAAACAGCTCTCAAAGTGGCTCCAACGTGGCTTTCAAAGTGGTTTTCAAAGTGGCTCTCAAAGAAATGTGAACCTCTCAAAGTATCTCAAATCAAAGAAGCTCCCAACGTAGGCTCTCATCAACGGTAAGTCTTCCCAAATGCGATTACGACTGGCACTATTGCAACGCAACGAAAGAAAGGTATCAGAAGGGGGACGAACGACACAAAACATCAAATAACACAGAGGGTGAAGCGAGGGGATCCCTTTAGCGGGCGGTTTTGATCACTGGTCCTCGACATTGGCGGGAAAATGTCTTGAGGCGACGGATGGTACGAGGGTGACGGGGGAGGGAGGGAGGGGGGGTGGGGAAGAGGGCTGGGTAGGACGGGGGGAAGGAGGCTGGGTAGGATGGGGGAGGGGGAGTGGAACGGGGGGAAGGAGGGGTGGGTAGGACGGGGGAGGGGGAGTGGGGAGTGGCGGACGGGGAGGGCGGAAGGTGGGACGGGGGAGGAGGGATGGAGAGAGGAAGGGGGGGATAGGTAGGACGGGGGAGTGGAAGGTGGGGGACGGGGGAGGGAGGGTGAAGGGTGGGAAGGTGGGTGAGTGGAGTGGGAGTGGGTAAATGGGACAGGGTAGACGGGGGAGTGGGGAGTGGATAGTGGTGGACGGGGGAGGGGTGGGGGAGTGGAAAGGGGGGTAGGTAGATAGGGGTTATCGGGGATGGTGGGGGAGGGAGTGGGAGGGGAAGGGGAGGGGGGCAGGTAGGGAGTTTGGGAAGGGTGGGGGAGGGAGGGGGAGGGGGGAGGGGGATGAGAGGAGGAAGGGTGAGTGGTAGGGAGAGGGGGAGGGCAGGTAGGGGGGACGGGGATGTGGGGGGAGAGGGAAAGGAAGGTAAAGGAAGGTAAGGGAAGGGAGGGGGGGGGGTGAGGTATGGGGAAGGAGATAAATGGAAATTAATGATGATGATGAAGAGGAAGAAGAGCTAACGAGGATGAAGAGATGGAAGGAAGAAGATGAGGAAAGGGGGGGGGGGGGGGGGGGAGGGGGAGGGGGGGGGGGGAGGGAGGAAGAGGAAGAAAAGGAGATAAATAATTATGATAATGAGGGAGAATAGCAGGAAGTAATAATGCTGATGATGATGCACAGGAACAGGAAAGAGAAGAAGAAAGGAAGTAGATAAGAAAAATGGTTCTGAGGAAGAGAAGAGGAAAGGGGAAGAGAGAGAGAGAGAGAGAGGGATAAAATGGATATGAATAAAGGTAATAAGTATAATAAGATAACGCAGGAAAGTGATAAAAGCTGGGAAGAAACATGGAAGTGGGAGATGAGGAGGGAGGAAGGAGAGATAAGAGAGGAGAATAGGAGAAGAAAAAACTGAAAGAGGGAAAGAAAAGGAGAAAGAGGGAAATAAAAGAAGAAGAGGAAGAAGAAGGGAAAGAAAAGGAGAAGAAGGAGAAGGAGGGAAATAAAAGAAGAAGAGGAAAAGAAGAAGAAGAAGAAGAAGGGAAAGAAAAGGAGAAGAAGGAAGAGGGAAAGAAAAGAAGAAGAAGGGGGAAAGAAAAGAAGAAGAAGGGGTGGGGAGAAAAGAAGAATAAGAAGGAGGAGGGAAAGAAAAGAAGAGGACGAGTATGATAAGAAGGCTTTATATCTTGTCTTTGTTTCGTTGAAAGTGGATGAAAATGGCGCTTGTGGTTGTAATGACACTGGATGCTGTTTCTGCTGCTTCTGTACTACTATTTTTTTTGTCTTCTTCTTCTTCCTATACTATCTTCACTACTCTTAGTAAATGTACTTATTTGTGTTCTACTACTTCTACCATTACTACCTGCTACTACTATTACTATTACTGCCTACTACTATTACTACCTACTACTACTACTACTATTACCACTTACTACTACTACTACTATTACTACCTATTACTACTACTACTACTACTATTACTACCTACTACTACTATTACTATTATTACAACCGCTATCAATACCACTACGATTACTGCTACTACTGCTACTACTATTATTACTACTTTTTGTCACTAATGACTACGTCTCCATTTACTACTTAACGTAAGACAAGCATATTACATCATACTCCTCGCACTCATTGAGCCGCGATCTTATGCAAGTCTTCAGGTATGATGATCATGCTCCTCTCATGTAAAGCATTGCAAATCAGAGGCGAGACCAACAGGCGATATCTCCTCTAAGTAACTTAAAAGTTCCTTCGTTGTTGTTTTTTTTCTCTCTCTTTTTCTCTCATGTGAGAACGATAGGCAACATTTCATTCAAGATATTGAATAAATTTTGGGTTGTTGTTCTTTCAACTGCATGACTTCAGCTAGTCTTGCGTTGAAATAATTGGCTTGCGAGTCCATTCCTTCTGAAAACGTAAGAATTGATGATGTGGAATTTCCGTGGTCTATGTTTTGGATTCTTTCTGAGTGAGTTTTAGTTTTTTGTTTTCCTTTTCATTTAAGCCTCAGTGATATCTCAGTAAGTCTCGAAGTCATGAAGCCACGTGGGGTTCGGTGATTCGGAGGGTCGAACAAGGCTCTCTTTAGACGTGTCCAGAACCCTCGAGCACTTAGTTCTCGAGTTTATAAGTGCTCATATAAGTAGTCAACTCAACTTAGGCCATTTGATAGGTCAACCTTTCGTCTTCCTTTGGCAATAAAGTTGGCTCTGCTGCAGCGTCAACGTGAATTGATTTTTCTTTGTCACACTTTGATTACTTTTTCATCAATATAGGTCAATCTTTCATCTTCCTTTGGCATTAAAATTGACTCTTCTGCTACGCCATGACAAATTTCTTGCAGCTTTCACCTATTACATCTTGCAATTGATCATGAAAATTACAGACAAAACCTCCGTTCCTGCATTTCGTTACGTCATCAAAGGAAGATCCACATAAGTGCTGGCTTGGAGAGCTATAACATCTGTGAATTCCTATTTGTTAAGACTGAAACCCCTTAGTTGTAATTGGCAAAGTTTTTAGCCAGGTCGACGTTCCAATTTCCTGTGTAACCTCTACTTCCTGTCGTAAGTCGTGAAATAAATGAAGTATGATTGCCTTTAGTCGTT
>NW_028234410.1:42394562-42408558 GCF_977035675.1 Penaeus japonicus
CTTCTCTCTCTCTCTCTCTCTCCTCTCTCTCTCTCTCTCTCTCTCTCTATCTATCTCTCTCTCTCTCCCCCCCCTCTCTTTCTCTCCCTCTCTATCTCTCCCTCTCTGTCTCTCCCCCCTTCTCTCTCTCCCTCTAATGACTGACAATGATATATATGACAATGCCAATAGGAACATAAATGATACCACTTTAATGACACTCTTCCTCTATTAGCAACATTCGTCTCAATTACACTGCATTGTTGCCATTACAGCAAGACCACCTTCGTAGGCAAGACTACCATCAGCACTATCACGACTCTTATCAAAAATAGAAGGAGCCTCACTCGCATTACAGAGGGCTTTCCCACCTCCTCGCATTATTCGTCTGTTTCTGGATCCTCTCTTCTTTCCTCTCTTCTCCTCTTGTCTCCTCTCTCCTCTTTCCTCTCCACCTCCTCGCATTATTCGTCTGTTTCTGGATCCTCTCTTCTTTCCTCTCTTCTCCTCTTGTCTCCTCTCTCCTCTTTCCTCTCCACCTCCTCGCATTATTCGTCTGTTTCTGGATTCTCTCTTCTTTTCTCCCCTCTCTTCTTTCCTCTCCTCTCGTCTTTCCTCTCCTCTCCACCTCCTCGCATTATTTGTGTTTCTGGATTCTATCTTCTTTCTTCCCCTCTTCTTTCCTCTCTTCTCCTCTCCTCTCGTCTCGTCTAGTCTCGTCTCCTCTCCTCTCCTCTCCTCTCCTCTCCTCTCTCCTCTCCTCTCCTCTCTTCTCCTTCCCTCTCCTCTCCTCTCATCTCGTCTCGTCTCCTCTCCTCTCCTCCCCTCCCCTCTCCTCTTCTCTCCTTTCCTCTCCTCTCCTCTCCTCTCCTCTCCTCTCCTCTCCTCCCTTCCCCTCTCTTCTTCTCTCCTCCCCTCCCCTCTCCTCCCCTCTTCTCCCCTCTCCTCTCCTCCCCTCTCCTCTCCTCTCGTCTCCTCTCCACCTCCTCGCATTTTTCGTCTGTTTCTGGATTCTCTCTTCTTTCTTCCCCTCTCCTCTCCTCTCCTCTCCTCTCCTCTCTTCTCCTCTCTTCTCCTCCCCTCCCCTCTCCTCCCATCCCCTCTCCTCCCCTCTCCTTTTGGTCCCTTTTTTTCCCCCTATTTCCCTCTCGGCTCTTCTCTCTCTCCTCCCCCTCTTCCCTCTCCTCCGCCCCTCCCCTCTCCTCTCCTCTCCTCTCCTTCCACTCCTCTCCTACTCCTCCCCTTCCCCTCTCCTCCCCTCTCCTCTTCCTCCCTTCCCCTCCCCCTCTCCCTCTCACTCTCTCCGTCTCCTCGCTCCCCCTCGCGTCTCCTCTCCTCTCGTCTCCCTCTTCTTCCCCTGGACATCACGTCAACGCCCTTCCTCATTCAAGTAGAAAGGTGAAGAGAAGAGAAGAGAAGAAAAGAGAGAGAAGAAAGAGAGAGAGAGAGGAAAGTATGATACAAGGCCGGCATGATTCTGGGCTGAGCGGATGATGACCCAAGATTTACTATAAGGCTGCTCTTAACCCGGAGATTCCTTTCGCTTTTCGCTTTCATAATAATACCCGCGCAACCTAACTCCGCCGCCCGACCTTTTACTTTGTAATTTATGCTATAAAGGGGTTGAAGGGGGGTTTGAGGGGTGGGGGGTGTTATGTTTTTTTGTTTGTTTTTTTTTGGCTTGGGCTTGGGTGGTGAGGAACATCTTTGGGTTGGTTGATTTGGGTTTTCGGGGTTGGTCTTTTTTTTTTGGGGGGGGGGGTATCTTTCTCTCTTTCTCTTTCTCTTTCTCTTTTTTATCTTTCTCTTCTCTCTCTCTCTCTCTCTCCTCGCGTCCCCCTCTCTCTCATCTCTCCTCCGTCTCTCTTCTCCTTCCATCAGCTCTCAGCTCTCGTCACATCTCTCTCTCTCTCTCTCGTCTCCCTCTTTTCCTTCTTTCTCTCTCTCTCCCTCTTCTCCGTCTCCAATCTTTCTCTCTCTCTCTCTTTCTCTCTCTCTCCGTCCCCCCCCACCCCCCCCCTCTCTCTCTCTCTTTCCCCTTTCCTTTTCTTTCTCTCCTCTCTCTCGATCTCTTCCTCATCTCTTCTCCTCCTCTTCGTCTCTCCTCTCTCTCTCTCTCTCTTTCTCTCCTCATTGATGTCTGTTCGATTTTTTTGTATTTCGTTGTTTGTTTATCTGATCTACTTTTTCCTATTTTTTTTTCAACTCTTTTTTATTCTTTTTTTTTAATTTCTATCTTTCTTTCGCTTTCAGAATTTCCCCTTCCCCTCGATCTCCATTCTTTCTCTTTATTTTTCATCCTCTTCCCCTCGTGACCTTTTCTCTCGATGTTTCTCTCTTTCTCTTTCTCACCCCCTTTTCCCTCCCCGCCTCTCCCTTAGTCCTCCGAGGTTGGTAGGGGAATGGGGGGTTGGGGTGGTGATGGGGGGGTGGGTGCCCTTCTTCGCCTTTCCACCTCCTCCTTTCACTGCTCCACTCCCTCTCTCTCTCCTCGTCTCTCTCCCTTTCCCTCTCCCCTCTCGCCCTCCCGACGCCTTCACTTCTCCTCCTCCGCATTCTCTCCTCCTCCCTACTCCCCATTTCCCTCTTCCTTCATTTCTCATTCCCCATTGATTGTTTCCCTTATCCTCCATCCCCCCTTTCTCCCCTTTGCTTCCTCCATCTCTCTTTCTCTCTCCTCTTTCACTCTTTCCTCCCCTTCTCTCCTTTACCCCCTCCTTCCCACCCTTCCCCCTCCTCCCCCCCTCTCCATTGCCCCCTACTTCTCCTCTTCTTTCTCTTTTCTCCTCTCACTTCTTTCCTCTTCATTCTTCCGCTTCTTTCTTTTCTTTTTTCATTTTTCTCTTCATCTCCTCTATTCTACATTACTTTACTCTTCCTTCTTTTACTCTTCTTATTTCTACCTCTTTTACTATTTCATACTTACTTTTCGTTTTTCTTCTTCTTCCTCTTTATCTTTTACTTACTTCTTCCCTTCTCTTTCACTTCTTTTACTTTTCTTCTTCTGCTCTTCTTTCTCTCTTCACCTTACTCCACCTCTTTTTCTCTTTTCTCTCCTTCTCCTCTCACAGATAATTTGCTTCTCACTTTCCTTTACTTCTTTCTCTCCTCTTCCTCTTTTTTCTTTCCTCTCTCTTTTCCTCTCTCTTATTCCCCCTCCCCCTCCCTTACCCCCTACTTCTCCTCTAATTCCTTTCCATCCTCCCTCCTCTCCATCCCCCTCCCTCCCCTCCTATCCCTCCCTCCCCCTCCCTTCCCTCCCTCTCCTCCCTTCCCTCCCTCCTCCTCCCACCCTCCATCCCCTCCATTCCCTCCATCCTCCTCCCTTCCCTCTATCCCCCTCCCACCCGCTCTCTCCCTTTCCCTCCCCCTCCTAACCCTCCATCCTCCTTTTTTTTCCCTTTTTTTTTTCTCTATTGTTTTTCTTTATTTTTTTTTTTTTATTTTTTTTTTTTTTTTTTTCCCTTTTTGTTCTTTTTTTCTCCTTCTTTTCCTCCTTTCTTTTTTTTCCTTTCCTTTTTTTCCTTTCTCCTTGTTTCCTTTCCTTTTTTTTTTTTTCAATTTTTTTCTTTTTCTTTTATTTGTTCCTCCTCCTTTCTCCTTTCTTATTTACCTCCTTTTTTTTTTTTTTTTTTTTGTTTTTTTTTATCCTCCTTTTTTTTTTCTTTTTTTTTTTCCTCCTTTTTTTTTTTTTTTCTTCCCTCCTCCTTTTTTTGTTTTTTTTTTTTTTTTTTTTTTTTTCTCCTTCTTTTCTTGCTTTTTTTTTTTTTTCCTCCTTATACCTTTTTTTCCTTTTTTTTTTTCTCCTTTTTTTTTTTTTTCTTTCTTTTTCTTTCCTTTTTTTCTTTTTTGTTTATTTTTTTGTTGCACCTCCTTACCTGTCCTCCTTTTTTTTCTCCTGTCTCCTTTTTTGTTTTTTTTCCTTTTGTTTTTCCTTCTTTTTTTTTTTTTTTATTTTTATTTTTCTTTTTTTTTTTCCCCTTTTCTTTTTTTTCCTCCTTTTCTTTTCTTTTTTTTCTTTTCTTCTTTTTCTTTTTTTTGCTTTTTTACCACATCCTTATTTTTTTTTTTCCTCCCTTTTTTTTTTTCCTTTTTCTTTTTCCATTTTTGTTTTTTTTTCTTTTTTTTGTTTCTTTTTTTTTTTTGTTTTTCCTATTTTCTTTTGTTTTTTTTTTTCCTCCTTTTTTTTTTTTTTCCTTGTTTTTGTTTCTCCTTCTTTTTCCTTTTCCTTTCTCCTTTCTTTTTTTTCCTCCTTATTCATTTCCTTTTTTTTTTCTGCTATTTTTTTTTTTTTTTTTCCTTTTTTTTTTTTTTCCTCCTTTTTTTTTTTTCTTTTTTTTTTTTTTTTTTTTTTTTTATTCTTTTGTTTCTTGTTTTATTTCATTTTTGTTTTTTTCCTTGTTTTTGTTTTTTTCTTTTATTTTATTTTTTGTTCAATTTGTGTTGATTTTTCTTTCCTCCTTTTTGCGCCTTTTATTTTTTTTCTGTTTGTTTTTTTGTTGTTGTTGTTTCTTTTCTTTCTTTTTTTTTTCCTTCTTCTTTTTATTCTCCTTTTTTATTTTCTTTTTTTTTTTTTCCTTTGTTTTCTTTTCCTTTTTATTTTTTTTCCTTTTCTTTTTATTATTACCTTGTCTCCTTTTTCCTTTTTTTTTTCCTGTGTTTATTTTCTTCCTCCTTTTTTTTCCATCCTTTTTTATTTTTTTCTCCTTGTCCTCCTTTTTTCCTCTTTTTTTTTTTTTTTTATTTCCTCCTATTTTTTTTTTCTCAGCTTTTTTTTTTTTTTTTTTTGTTGTTTTTTTTGTTTTGTTTTTTTTTTTTTTTTTTCCCTCCTTCGCCATCCACCTTTTTGCCTCCTGTTTTTTTCCTTTTTTTTTTTTTTTCTTTCTTTCTTTTTTCTCTTTTTTTTTTCCTTATTTTTTTTCCTCCTTTTTGTTTTCCTCCTCCTTTTTTTTTCTTCCCTTCCCTCCTTCCCCCTCCATCCCCCCCCCTTCCCTCCTCCCCCCCTCCCTCTCCCTCCCACCCCCTCCCCTTCCTCCCACCCGCTCTCTTCCTCCCCCTCCCTCCCCTCTCTCCATCCCCCTCCCCACCATCCTCTTCCCATCTCTCCCCCTCACCCGCTCTCTTCCTCACCCACCCACAATGGCGCTCTCATGTTACCTAATCAGTGCCTGAGTCTCTGTTTTGCCAAATGACAGAACAGAGAGCCTCCGGGTTGAGGAAAGCATGCGCATGACTCTTTGCCTTCTGTATGGAACGGCTGTGTGCATGCGAATGACGTCATTCACTCGCTATTCTTCGTTTTCCTCGTGCATGATCCGGCACAACTGTCTGGCTTTATATACATATTATGTCTTTTTTTTTTTTTTTTGGCAAGGGTCGGGTATTATATCGGAAATGACTGCCTCTTTAGTGAACGCCATAGAATTGCTAATCTGTATTTTGATATTCCCGGTCCTTCATTTTCGTATCTATAAAAGAATGCGTGGCAATAATTATAAGAGAGAGAGAAAAAAGGGGAGGGAAAGAGACAGGGAAAGAGAGGGAGAGGGAAAGAGGGGGAGAAAGAAAGGGAAAGAGGGGGAGAGGGAGAAGGAGAGAGAGAGGGAGAGAGAGGGGGAAAGGAGGAGAGGGAGAGGGATAGAAAAAGGAACACACACAAACACACAGACACACACAGAGACACACAGACACACACACACACACACAGTAAGGACACATGTATAATATATATATATAAGAAATACGTTAGTATAGAAAAAGATATATATATATATATATATATATATATATATATATATATATATATATATATATATATATATATATATATATATATATATATATATATAGAGAGAGAGAGAGAGAGAGAGAGAGAGCTAGAGAGAGAGAGAGAGAGAGAGAGAGATAGAGAGAGAGAGAGAGAGAGAGAGATGAGAGGTAAGAGTAGAGATAGAGAAGGAGAGATGAGAGTAATGAGAGAGATAACTAGATCTAAATTAAACCTTTGATAGATGAGTGTGCAAAAAACTTCCAGTATTTAATAACCATGGAAGAAATGGGAAAATGTCCTAGTTAAGTATAATATAAAACGCAAGTATAGAATTCTAATATCGTGAAATAAGTGTGTTAATAACATTGGTATTTAGATATATTGAGCAAAACAAACTAGTGATTCAATAACTTAGCTTTATCGATACTTTTTCATCAAACTCAACAACAACTGACTGTGAGAAGTAAAAGTATATTAAAAGTTGTATTGAAACTCGCAGACTCCTATCGATATCTATAATTAGATTATATGCAACATTCCATGGCTTGACAAGTCTATGAAACAAAACAAAGAAGGAAAGCAATTATAAAAAAATAAAAATCATGCACATGTTCCTTTTCGGCTATATTGCTTCTTCAGAGATATACATGTAGATACATAGAGGGCTATATTCATATGTTGCATGTCAGTGTTCTCACATTAGGTTAATTAGATACGCGATTGACGCTTAGAATTCATGGCACCCCGGTCAGTGTTTATGTTTGTTTGTTTATTGCATAAATACCGCTTCGTATCCAACTTGATACGTATGTCATATGTTTAGCATGTGATGTGTGGGCGTTTCAATATCTATTTATTTAAAGTTTAAAACAAAAAAAAAAAGCACTAATACTTTATAATACTTTGTGTATAGAAACTACCTCAGATAAAAAAACGTATATGTTGAATTGGATTGATTTTTAGGCAACAAATAAACCACAACAATACCGACGAGATTCAAGGCACTGAGAATATAATTCAACATGGAGGAAAATATCCTTTCTGAGTGGAAAACTACTTTTGCCATCACAGGAGACTCCATCTAAATGGAGATTCTTGTTGCTTTGATAATACTATTTTAGGCACACACCTAGCCACACACATACACACACAACAACACACACATACACACACACAACAACACACAACATCACACACAACAACACCCCATTGACAACACACACACACACACACACACACACGCTCCACTACACACACACACACACACACACACACAACAGCACACACACACACACACATCTCACATATATAAATATATATATATATATTATATAATATATATATAATACCAATTATTACTCTCACCTCCCCTCTCTCTATCTCTCACTCTCTCTCAGACCTTCTTCTTTCTTTCTCTAGATCTATACTATCTATCTACATCCCTCTAGAACCTACTCAATCAGTCCTATCTCGATATCACATAGCAATATGATTCTTAAAATTAAGTATTAATTCTTACTAAACACACATCACTTGCATAATCAAGAATTGGGCTGAACCTAGTTATATAAAATAAACAAATGTATAGTGAACTTGCTGAAAAGAAGGATGAAGAGAATTAAGAAAAAACAATACAAAACAACAAACGTCCTTTTATCTTTTGGGTGTGCAAAAAGACGCATGGTTTTGTTTCGTTACATCCCTACGTATGTTTTTAATTAAGAGTTAAGATTTGGACAAAGGCGCATAGACCTTAAATCAGAATGTAAAAGACTCCTTAATTCCCCTCTTTGGTCTAACTTGATCTGTGCTCACTTCCTACTGTCCTTCCTCTTGTCCGCTTTATCTTATCTCTATCTTTATCTTTCTCTCTCTCTCTCTCTCTCTCTCTCTCTCTCTCTCTCTCTCTCTCTCTCTCTCTCTCTCTCTCTCTCTCTCTCTCTCTCTCTCTCTCTCTCTTTTACTCTTGATAGCTACTTGTTTAGTTCTTTCTTACTCTCTCTCTTTTTATCTCTCACTCTTGATATCTACTTGTTTAGTTCTCTCTTACTCTCTCTTTTTATCTCTCACTCTTGATATATATCTGTCTATTTATCTTTCTCTCTCTCTTTTTTTGTTTCTCTCTCTCTCTGTCTATCTTCACGTGCCGGCGTTCCGACCCTCCTGCCCTTGCTCGCTTCCCCTCCCTCCCCTCCCTCTCCTCAGCTCCCCCCCCCCCCGCTATTTCCATTCCTCCACCCTCTCTTTCCCTCCATCTTTCTTCATCTCCCCTTCGCTCTTTCCACCGTTCCACACTCCCATGTTCTCTTGTCGCTCCGGGTCCGTAGAACAGACCTCAGTCTCCTTCCGCCCCGCCCCTCCCCCCCCACCCCCGCCTCTGACCTCCACCCCCCCCCCGAATGGCTAACATCCGCTCTGTCTTGACCAGGAAATTATATGGAAATTGTATCAAATATCCAGATGCTTACGCACACTCGCTTGCATTTGTTTTTCTTCCTGTGCGCGGGTAGTCTTCTATTTCCATAATAGATGGCGCGCATGTATCACTTTGTTTATTATCATTTTTTTCTAATATCTGAGGGTCTCGTTTTTTTTTCTTATTCACGTTGGATCTGAAATTGAGTGGTTTAGTTATTTTTGTTTTTGAATACAGGTGAACCAACTCGTTCGATTTAACAAAATATTATAATTAGGTTTTCATTAGTCGTTATAAAGTGTGGGATTATCGTTTTGAGGACAAGGGGCTGATGTGTAAGCATTTGTATATGTATATGTACATGTATACATATATATATATATATATATATTTATATATATATATATATATATATATATACATACATATATATATCTATATATACTATTATCAAACACACTCTCATCACACATAGGTACTTTGAGATATTAAATAATATATAAATATATATATATATAGAATATTTATATATATATATAAATATATATATAATTTTATATGGAAAGAGAAGAGAGTGGTATAGAGAAGTGAGTGAGAATAGAGAAAGAGTAGAGAGAGAGATGATAGAGAGACAGAGACAGAGACAAAGTCTTCAAAAATGATAGAGAATATATGCCTCATCTACATGTTAATGCTACAATACTACTGAAGAGAAATGTATAATGAATAACGATTGTTTAAACATATAGATAATGTAATTATTGAAGAAATCCAAAATGCCGAATTCGCAACAACGTCAGTCAGAAAACTTTTAACTTTCCTCCCTAACATTATAATTAGTTGATTCCTCCTTATATCATCTCAAGTCTTTTGTTTATAATCTAATATTTCGTGTGTCAATTAGGCGGAAGATTAAAGAGGATCTTTCGAAGGTAAGGCTGTGTCCTATTGAATATTCCATATGTTTTGTTGTTTGAATTGACACGGAATGTTACGCTGTGATATTTATTTGGTCCTTTACCCACACACACACACACACACACAAGCACGCACATACATACACACGCACATGCACACATACACACGCACGCACACACACACACACACGCACACACACACACACATATATATATATATATATATATATATATATATATAGACAGATAGATAGATAGATAGATAGATAGATAGAAAGATAGATAGATATTTCTTTTTTTTTCCATTTCTTTTTTTTCTTTCTTTTTCTGTTTTTCTTTTTTCCTTTTCTTTTTTGTCTTCTTTCTTTGTTTTTTCATTTGTTTTTTTTTTCTGGATTCTATTATGGGTCATATTTCCGACTCACTTGTCATTCCTACAAACCTTGCAATTTCCTTCTTTATCCGTCTATTGTGCTACACAACCTACCTACACCAAACTATCAATACTTATCATCCCCTCATTTCCTCGTTTATTTCAACAGCTCCTCCCTGCATAGCAACACGGGCGGAGAGGCCTTTCGATTTCACTCTCTATCTCTTTATCTCACTGGGTAATTTCCCTGAATATCTCACGTGGTAATTTCCTTTCTGCGTTTCAAGCTTGTTTATTGAATCACGTCCCTGTTTTCCCCTCATTAACGCTAAGCTCTCTGTTCACTCTTCCCCTCATACCCTAACATCTAGAAAACTTATATTAAGGGGATCTGCTGCTTTGTAATCTAATTACGATACAGCCATTAGGATGATAGAATAAATAGGGGCTCTAGAGGGTTACTAATGTAGTATTCTCCCCTTTCACAAAAACACACACAAAAAAAAGCTTTCTGTATCTATTCTTCTCCAAAGAATAGCTCTGGCTAACATCCATAATCACTCTTTCACATTTGCTACTGTGGCTGTAAATATTCTTTTATTGTTATTCTTTGGATTTCAATATGTAATTGTGTTTTTGTTGCGGAGGTGCTTGGTTTTTTTTTTAACTGTCGTTACTAATAAAAACATTTGCGTTGAATCCGTGTATCTATATAAAGACATCTACATATGATTTACACTCATATTTCCTGTGTGTGAATTGGTAACCTAACACCACAGTCTCCTTAATCCTGTTTCATAATTTCAAACCATACTCCTAACCGACCGTCTTGTGGTCCTCATTACTTTTTTTTTTTTTTTTTTATTCAATCCTCCAAAGTGTATACTTGGTGTACTTGATTCCTTTCCTTTCTTCTTTTTTTTCTCTTTATACTCTGCTTTTTTTGTTTCCATCCTTCAGTCTCGGCTCCAATTGACTTATTTTGCGCCTGTTCAAACTTATACTTAACTCGCTCAAATTATTTTTTTTTCAATCCACTTTGGCCAATCTCTCCGAATGTTTACTCTTTGTGTTTTTTCGTTTTGAACTTTGTTCCAAAGACATTTCTTCCGTTTATCTCTCATTACTTAAGGCAGATACATTGTCACTTTTACCTGCTCGAGTCGTGTTAAATCTATTCCATGTTTTTAGCCCTTGTATTTGATTACTCGGTAGGTTATTTTTATTTGTATTTTTTTTGACTTTAAGGACCAGAGCATCATCATGTGTGCAATTCCTTGCTACAGCTATTTCGAACCTTACTAAAACGTTTCTTCGTGTCTCATTCTTCCTCTAATACCTTTCTTTATTCTAACATTTTCGAGTATTTTTTTCCTCCGACCCAAGTTTCCATCATTTGGCTGGACGCACTCCAGCACGGTTTTTTTTTTTGGGGGGGGGGGGGCTAGAATCTCTTCTTCTCGTCTCATTTTCGTAGTTTAATAATATGAAATTTTTTTCCTGCTACAATCATTTGCTTCCTTTCCCCTGTTCTGAGTATTATTACTTTTATTATGTGCCCCCCTTTTTTTGTGTGTGTTGGTATTCGCTGCTTTTTTTATTTACTTTTAAATATATAATCTGCCCTTTTCCTTCTTCTTCTCCGCTCTCTCCCTTCTCTCTCACCTCTCCTCTCTTTTATTTTATTTTTTATTATTTTTTGTTTTTATTTTTTTTTTAGTCTTCTTCTTTAAAAATCCCTCTCCGTGTATTCCTCTTTTACGCTCTTCAACAGCATTATCTAAACACACCAAGAAGCTTGCTCTAACACCACGAGCTTGTCTTGAATCTCTTTTATTCAGGATTTCTTGCAGATGATTCGTCCCATTTGGAATCCATCTACACATATAATAGCGATGTTTTAGCTTTGATATCTTTCTTAATGAAAATGGTCACCATTAAGATCAGATTGTTGTCAAAAATCAATTACGTTTACCTGTCGTATTTTCGTCATCTCGAATTCTCTAAGATAGCCACCCTAATATTTCCCATATTGTTTCAACCTCCTGTGGTTTGTTTAAATAAAGATCCACCCTACATTAACTTTTTTTTCTTTTTTCCTCTTATGTTCTTTGTCTTATGACATCTAAGTTTGTTTTTTTCTTTCGTTTTAATCAAAGCTATTAATTCTTTTAGTCGACGGACACGATCTATCAATATCAATATCTCGATGTGATTAAATCTAACGTTTTGGTCATTATCACTTTCAGTTCCCCCGTGTCAGTAAGGAGGCTTCTCTTGTTTCTTTGCCTCCAATTTCTCTTGTTCCATTCAAACCATTCACCCTCGTCTCGACTTCGTTCTCTTGTTTGGAAAAGAGAGAGAGCAAAATTTTTTTTTTCTTTTTTCTTTTTTATTCTTTTTTTTTAAGTCGATACAATTACGTATTAGATTGGCCCTGGGTTGATCTTCTCGCAACTGAGGCCTTTCGCTGGTTTTTGGAACAAGGGATTTCCGGTTGATGTCATCTTCCTGACGTCAAACTCTCCCCAATTTATAATGGCTTGGACTAGCATCGATCTAAGCAAACTATTTCCATGCAACGTAATCCCCCTATTTGGTATAAAATTGTGCAAACACACACAATAATAAACATACACACACACAACTCACACACACTCTCAACAACACTTACACATATAGCACGCACAAAAACAAACACACACACACACACTCATCAACACCCACACAACACACACACACACAACACACACACACACCAACACGACCCACTACTACACACACACACACACATATATATATATATATATATATATATAATATATATATTTATATAATATATATATTATATCTACATACACAAACAACAAACACACACACAGACGCACACATATTCTTTAAGCTCTTACCGTTTGAAGTAATACATATAATGGGGGTCTAGGCTTAGAAGAGTAACGAGGGATCTTTGCGTATTACCTAGACTACGAGGCTTAGATATGTTCTCTGCTCCTTACCCCCTTCGCTCTCTCTCTCTCTCTCGATTTCCTTCTTGTCCGCCTCTATCTCTCGCTCTCTCTCCTCTCTTCTCTGTATGTACATATATATATATTATAGATATATATATATAGATATATAAGTTATATATATATATATATTTTTTTATAAAATATATTATGATTTATTCTTGAAAATATATATAATATATATATATATATTTATAGATATATATAATTTAATATATATATAGATATGTACACACACACACAACTCTTGTATTTATCTTTCGATCTATTTATCTATCTATCTAGCCTATCTAGCTATCTATCTAATCTATCCAATATAATATATATGTTTTATATTATATATATATAAATATATTTATATTATATATATATATATATAGAGATATAGATATCTGTATTATACTCACAGACTCACCCACACACACACACACATACACACACACACACACACACACACACACACACACACAATATCACGACCACACATCACACATATAATATATTTTATATATAAAATATTATCTATATAGATAATATTATATATATTATACATATTTAGCACTCACTAAAGACGTGTTGTAAAGCTAAGCCTCAAGCAATTGTCCGACGAAGCGCTTTCAGCCTTGCATATAATCACACAGAGACGAACCAAAACATAAGTTATCTTACGGAAGTCAAGTCCATTTATACACTCTTCAACAGTCTATCCGATCCTGTGCTAATACAAACAAAGAACAACGAATTCACGTGACATCATGACCAAAATACACACATACTCCATACTACTCACTCCCTTTTGTAATTTCTCATTTGTAAATTCAGCAACACTGACAAAATTCAGCGGGAGGGGGAGGAGGGAGAGGACATAGGAGAAAAAGAGAGAGAGAGAGTGAGAGGAGAGAGAAGTGAGAGAAGAGAAGAGTGGAGAGAAGAGAGGAGTGAGAGAAAGAGAAGAGAGGAGAGAGAGAGAGAGAGAGAGAGAGAGAGAGATACGATAGATTAGATATATAGATAAGAGATAGATAGTGAGAGAGATGAGAAGAGAGTGAGAGAAAGAAGTGAGAGAAAGTGAGGGGTTGAAAGGAGAGAAAAGAAGAGAAAGAGGAGAGAGAGAGAGACGAGAGAGAGTAGAGAGAGGAGGTGAGAGGTGAGGAGAGAGAGATGTAGTGAGAGTGAAGAGAGAGAGGGGGGAGAGAGAGAGAGAGGAGAGAAGAGAGAGAGAGAGGGGAAGAGAGAGAGAGAGAGAGAGAGAGAGAAGAGGGGAGAGAAGGAGAGAGAAGAGGGAGGAGAGAGAGGGGGAGAGAGAGGAGAGAGAGAGAGAGAGAGGAGAGAAGTAGGGGGTTGAAAGGAGAGAGAGAGGAGAGAGAGAGAAAGAGGAGGGGAGAGAGAGAAAGAGAGGAGAGGGGGGGAGAGAGGAAAGAGAGAGTGGGGTAGAGAGAGAAAGAGAGGGAGAGGGGAGAGAGAGAGGAAAAGGAGAAAGAGAGAGAGAGAGAAGAGAGGAGAGAAGAGAAGAGAGAA
>NW_028234410.1:42455698-42460303 GCF_977035675.1 Penaeus japonicus
AGGTGAGCATCCTCTGCTCCCCCGCACTTAGAGCCCTTGTTCAGGCTGCGTCCCTATTATGCCCCCATCGGCCCAGCTCTCGGGTGCGCCTCCCTTATCACTCAACCTGCATTGCCTTTTGCCACATTTCCGATTCCTTTCCCAGACTCCATTACTCACTGCGTCTCTATTTGCTTGCTCAAGAGTCCACAATCCTTCTCCACTGCCTCACCTTCCGGACTCCACAATCCACATTCTTAACATCTTACCTGCTTCAATCCTGACTCACTCCACTCTGTTTGTATGTATCTCATTGTATATGCTCGCCTGATCCACTCTCGTATTCTTCCTTGTCTTTTTATTCTTTGCTTTTTTTATTATTTTCTTTTGTGGTTGGCTTTCTCATCTTTTATCATTTTCTGGCACACTCTCCTTCTCCTTCTTTGCCAGCAGAGTGCCTCTGTTGGGAAGTCCCTCATTATTGCTTTCTCCAGCTCCTCCTCCTCTTCCTCTTCCTCCTTCTTATTCTTCTTATTTTTCCTCTACTTCTTCTTCTTTTTTCTTCTTTCTTCTTCTTCTTCTCCTTCTCCTCTTTTAGTATCATTACTCCTCTCCTCGTTTCTTCTTCCTCCTTCTTCACAATTTCTACTGATATTCATTCTCTTCCTCCTATTCCTTCTTCTTCCTCTCTTTCACCTCCCCTTCTACCTAATCCCTTCTGTCCCCCTCCCCTTCCCTCTCTCTGCCCCTCCCCTCTCCCTCTCCTTCTCACCCGTCTCCCCTCTCCATCCCCCTCCCCCACTCACTTCACCATCACCATTACCTTCTTCTTCTCCTTTTTCCTTCTCCTCTTCCTACACTTCCTCGTACTATCACATCCGTCGCTCTCTCTATTACCATTCCCGTCATTTCCATCATCACCATGTCTATCACCATAATCATCATCACATCCATGAATCTCCCATTAATTCCATCATCATCATCATCATCATCATCCTCACCATCACATTCATCACCATCACCATCACGACCACCACCACCATAATCATCACCACATCCACCATCATTACCATCACATCAATCATCATAAATTTCACCATCATCATCACCACCACCATCCTCCCCCCCTCCCCTCCCCCCCACCCTCTTCTCTTCCCCTTGTTAAAATCTCCAAAACACCTTTCAAGTTCAAAGCGATAACCGGCAGAACAACACCACCTCTGCATCACCCAATAACAAAAGGCGTTGACTCAGCTTGTGTAGTTGACTGTGGTAGAGTGTGGTAGAGTGTGGTAGAGCGTGGTATTGTGGTAGAGTGTGGTAGAGTGGGGTGAAGTGTGGTAGAGTGTGGTAGTGTGTGGTAGTGTGGTAGGGCGTGGTATTGTGGCAGAGTGTGGTAGAGTGTGGTATTGTGGTAGGGTGTGGTATTGTGGAAGAGTGTTGTAGGGCTTGGTATTGTGGCAGAGTGCGGTAGAGTGTGGTAGAGTGTGGTAGAGTGTGGTAGTGTGTGGTAGGGCTTGGTATTGTGGTAGAGTGTGGTAGTGTGTGGTAGAGTGTGGTAGAGCGTGGTAGGTCTTGGTATTGTGGCAGAGTGTGGTAGAGTGGTAGAGCGTGGTAGAGTGTGGTAGAGTGTAGTAGAGTGTGGTAGGTCTTGGTATTATGGCAGAGTGTGGTAGAGTGGTAGGGCTTGGTATTGTGGCAGAGTGTGGTAGAGTGTGGTAGAGTGATAGAGTGTGGTAGAGTGTGGTAGGGCTTGGTATTGTGTGGTAGAGTGTTGTAGTGTGGTAGGGCTTGGTATTGTGGCAGAGTGTGGTAGTGTGTGGCAGAGTGTTGTAGAGCGTGGTATTGTGGCAGAGTGTGGTAGTGTGTGGCAGAGTGTTGTAGAGCGTGGTATTGTGGAGGATTGGTTAGTGTTTGGCAGAGTGAAGTAGCGGTGGAAATGAGGCAGAGATAGGTAGATGTTCCGGTGAAGAAGCGCGTGGACAAGAGTGCGATTGATGACACTAAATATAGGCATATTGAATAAATGACTATTAGTAAAATATTCTCTTATTACTATATATTCCCTTTAAATACTCTTATTACAATATTCTCTATATACTATATATTCCTATATAATACTCTTATACAATAAAAAACCAAAAACAAAACAAAAAAACCAAAATAACCCTAATAATAATATATTTTTATTTATACCCCCCCCCCCCCAACCCCCCCCCCCCCACCCCCCAAAGCAGAGTGTGGTAGTGTGTGGCAGAGTGTTGTAGAGCGTGGTATTGTGGCAGAGTGTGGTAGTGTGTGGCAGAGTGTGGTAGAGCGTGGTATTGTGGCAGAGTGTGGTAGTGTGTGGCGAGTGTTGTAGAGAGAGGTATTGTCGCGACCACCCCGAGTGTCGCACGCTAGTGTGTGCAGAGTGTTGTAGAAGCGTTGTATTTGTGGCAGAGTGTGGTGGTGTGTGGTAGAGTGTTGTAGAGCGTGGTATTGTGGCAGAGTGTGGTAGCTCGTGCTACTGTGCCCCCCAGGTAGAGTGAGGAACATCGTGGCAAGGGTGACAAAATTGCCGGTAGATCAATGTTGAGGGAGATCATGGATGATTGTGTGCCCCCCACCCCACCCCCACCCCCAACCACCCCCCCGGGTAGAGTGTGGTAGAGTATGGTAGAATCTTGAATAATCTGATAAAGTGAGATAGAGAATAGTAGAATATTGCAAAACGTAGACGAGTGCGTGATCAAGTGCGGCAAAGAAACAAAACAGAGTGTGGTAGAGTGCGGTCCTAATAGCGGCTGGTGATAGCGGTTGTGGTAGCAGCGTTGGGAAGCTCAGGTTGGAGAGAGAGAGAGAAAAAAAAACTCATATGTATATTAGCTGGCTCTGGCGTCCTTAGTCTTCCCGGGACAAGGGATAAAAGGATATTTGAAGAGGTGCGTTGCATCATTGTAGAAGCAAGTGCAAGCAGCAACAGCATAGAGAGCGATGACGGTGGAATTAGATGAGGATTATGATAATTATGATGATAACAAAGATGGCGACGATGAAGGATGGTGATGATAAGATGTTTGAGGATAATGATGATTAATATAAAGATGATTGAGGATAATGATGATTGATATAAAGATGATTGAGGATAATGATGATTAATATAAAGATGATTGAGGATAATGATGATTAATATAAAGATGATTGAGGATAATGATGATTAATATAAAGATGATTGAGGATAATGACGATTAATATAAAGATGATTGAGGATAATGATGATTAATAAAAAGATAATTAAGTGGATGGTGATAATTAGATAATTAAAAGTTGATGACGATGAGTGAATGATTAAAGACGGGTCGATAAATCAGTTGATAAGTGAGGTTGATAAATAGTAGATAAACCATCGCAATCTGTATACTCAATAAGAGCTGCAGATGGAAATGAGGCTGGAGGTACGATAGCAAGGGTAAAAGCGAAATGGAATTATCAATGTGTTTTATAACATTATTAGTAACGCTTTGGACTCCGCCAAAAGCTTACTTTTTTGATCATATTAGTAGACAGCAGTTTATCTATAAATATAAATCGATGTACACCACAATTATATCTCTGAATTATGATGCCTGAGTAACAAACCTCTACATATTTTTTCCTTTTAGAAAAAAAAAAAACTTTTCTTTCTTTAAAATTTTTTTTTAAAGACTCTCCGCTCCCTATAAAATCGTTCACCCCCCGGAAACAAACACCAAAAAAGCGCAATAAAAAACTGAAACTCGTCCGAAATCCAAAATCGCCACATCGCTCATCCAAGAAAATCTTTTTTTTTTTTTTTCCCCGCTCTATCATAAGCAATAGAGAGAAAAAAAAGAAAAAAAAAACCCCCCCCTTTAAACTCCACAAAGCCGGGATCCAATGGTTTTTTCTTTGTTTTTCTGAAGCTCACATTATTCCTTTTATTACCCTTAAAGACACAACAGCAGGCAGACACCCAAGAAACCCAAAAGACAGACAACAGACACCCCAAGAAACCCCAAAGAAGACAACAGACAACACCCAAGAACCTTAAAAAGACAGACAGACAGACCCAAAGAAACCCAAAGACAGACAGACAGACAACCCACAAAAAACCTTAAAGACAGCAACAGAAAACCACAAAAAACCCTTTAAAAAAGACCCGACAGAAACCCACAAGAAAAACCTTTAAAACAGACAGAAAAAACACCACAAAAACCTTAAAGCAGACAGACAACAAACCCCCCAAAAAACCCTTAAAAAACAGACAGACCACACCCCAAGAAACCTTAAAGACAGACAGACACAAAAACCCCAAAAACCTTAAAGACGACGACAACCCCCAAGAAACCTTAAAGACAGAAACCAAAAAACAGCGACAGACACCAAAAAAGAAACCTAAAAACAACAACAGACACCAAGAAACCTAAAAAACGACAGACAAACACCACAAAAACCTTAAAGAACAACAGACAGCACCACAAAAAACCTTAAAAAAGACAGACACCACAAAAACCTAAAAAACAACAGACCACCAGAAAACCTTTAAAAAACAACAGACAGACCCACAAAAAACCTTTAAAGACCCGACAGACAGACACCACAAAAACCTTAAAACAGAAAAAGACA
>NW_028234410.1:42491586-42494086 GCF_977035675.1 Penaeus japonicus
GCCTTAATTCCAGTCCTGCGAAAGAAAATTCAGTATATATGCCGCAGTTAACTGATTACGTCCCTTCGACTACATTTGTATCAGTAAAATTAAATCCCGGGTGATAATACGTTTTTATAATACCTCTCTTTGTCTTACCGAAAAAACTTTCAGCAAATATTAAAATAACTTTAAATCTTCCCCATTTAAAGAAATAGAAAAAAAAAAAATCCGACCGTTAATTTTTTTTTTCTTAAAAACAAATTACAATTAAAAGTTAATTAATGGAAAAATAAATAAAAACTCCAGGAAGAGTCCCAAAACAGATCAAATGGCTTCCAAAACCGCAGATGGTGCTTACTAAATTCCGAGGGGAAAAAAAAAAATAAAAAAAAAAAAACTCTTCTAAGATCTCCGTTCGCCTGCTGGAGACAGTGGGGGACACTCAACGTTCATTTACGATACCGATAGGTCTATGGACACGACCCACGTTGCCAGAGAGAGAGAGAGAGTTACCAATTTCAACCAGTCAGCAAGATTACCCAATTCCTCTGACGATTAAAATTGGGCAAATTAATTTTAAGTTGAAATAAATTATACTTTTAACAATTAAGTTTTATCTTTGCAACCATCCTTTAGTTTTGATATAATACCGCTTTATCTGTAAGCCTCAATGTAAAATTTTAAATAATTACATAAAAAGATTGTTCAATTTAGAAAATAGATATGAAATCCCGATGCATATATGAAAACTTAAAGACACTAATAACAAAGCTCTTCCCCTGAGACTCAAGTGCAATAAAGATATATTGTATTCTGTTCGACTACCCCCTAGATGCTAGTTGTACATTCCCCAACAACAACAAAATTGCTAGATCTCGCACGCTAACAGAGTCTGTCTGGACGGTTGTGATTTTGGTGTAGAATTATCCCCTGCATCAGGCAATTTCGGTCCCGCCTTCCCCCTGACGTCACAAGAGAATTATCGGACTTTTTCGTCCTGCAAGTGATTTGGCTTGCATTCCGCGCATGTTTTGTGTTCGTTTTTGGATAAAATAAAATTACTTTTCTTTTCCTAAGACTTACCTTTCCGTGTTCTGTTCTTCGTCCACATTCACATTTCTACTACTCGCACTACAAGTACTTACACATTACTTTACCGTATATTCTTTACCTCCCGTCCCTTGATCTTGTCCTCTTTTCCTTTCGTCTATAACACCTCACGTTCAATGTGTCATCCTTCTTACCTCTTCTCGTGTTCTCTCGTTTCCTCCACGCGGTTCCCTTCTTTCACTTTTTCCTACTTTCCGGTTTTAAGTCTTTTTATAGCCCATTGTTTTTGTATAAGTTTTAATTTCTAGTTTTATATTTGTATTATTTGGTAATTAAGTTTTAAGACACACTTTTACACTTTTAATATATAAGTAAATTATATTGGATTATGGGTAAAACCTCACCAATAAGCGCGGGAAACACTGCACATAATAAGGTCAGGTCGAGGCCAGTTTAAAAGAGAAAGGTTCGTTAGACGGTGAACAGTGGCAAGACAAATCTTTAGGATTTTACCTGGCTCACAGTTTCCCGGGCTGTATGGTTTTACCCTCTTTTTGTCAAGTAAGTGTATGGTGTGTTTGTTGGGGTGGGGGTGTGTTGGGGGGGGGGGGGGTTGGGGTGGGTGGTTGGGTGTAGGGGTTTTTGGTGTTGTGTGTATATTTGTTAGGGGGTGTTGGGTTTTGTTGGTTGGGGGTGTTGTGTGGGTGTTGGGGGGTGGTGGTCTGTGTGTGGTTGTCCTTGTATATTGGTTTTGTGCTAATAAATGTATAATATGGATGCTTCTATTTTTAATGTCGCCTTTTAAATCAGCCAGTTCAGTTTTGTTGTCATGGTGGCTACAGGATGAGCTTTCATTCTTTTTTCACCCGAGAGTCATCTTATCTAAAATGCACCAGACCCACACATTTAATTATGACGTGTAATTGGGTACCACACTACCATATTAAACATCTATAATAAACTCTACGGAGTTTATTAATTACCCACTACATTGGGTTTTTCATTTTTCTTTTTGTCCTTTTCTTTCTTACTTTTTTTTTTTTTTTTTTTTTACCGATTTCGAATATATTCTTAATAACTTAGACTTTGATCTTATGACTAAGACTTTGAAGTACCTTTTAGCCAGATTTTTACCAGATTTCACGAAATGATGTCTGGTTTCAAACTCTATATTTTTCACTAGGAAGCTTCAGATTTCGCCAGATTTTCCAAATCAGACGAAAATATTCACCAACTGGCAACGCTGGATATTAGTATTAAGAAATACAGGCAATGATTGATATATCAAGCCACTTTTTCCAAGGTATCATTTGACTTTTATCTAAACACGAAAGCCTAATAGTTGTAATAATCAAATATACTAGTTTCAAGAACTGGTGCGTTTTCTTTTATATTCATCTTCCGGTTTTTTTCTCTTCTGTTTTTTTGAAATAGTTTTAGTTTTAAAAGTAAATTTGCTATTATTTAG
>NW_028234410.1:42524086-42525433 GCF_977035675.1 Penaeus japonicus
AATATATTTTATTTTATATACATAAAAAATATATATATATAATTTAAATTTATATATATATATATATATATTCATATACATTATAAATATTAATATAAATAATATAAATATATATTATATATAATATATATATATATATATATTCATATACATAATTTTATATAATATAAATAATATAATAATATATATATATATATCCTATCCAATAAAATAATATCATATACAGTATATAACTATATTTTTATATATATATATAATAATAATATATATATATATTAAATAAATTAATTTTATATATATATATAATATATATGTAAAGTACATGTTTATTATATGTAATTAATTTTATATGTTTAAAGTATTGTATATGTATTAAATATATATATAATAAATTAAATATATATAAATTTTTTAATTATGTATTATTTATTTATATGTTAGTAGTATGTATTATAATTAGTATATATTTTTATAATTTTAAAACATTTTTAAAAATTCTAAATATGTTTATATATATATATATATAATATATATATAAATATATATATATATAATGAATATGTATATGTAATAAATAGTATATTATATGTAGTATATAAAATATATATATATATATATATATAATAATATATATAATGTATATATATATAAAATATATATATATATAATATATGTACACACTGAATATGTTATCTAAGTGAAATAAAAATATATATAGAAATATTAAATATCAACTTATATAGTAATATACCCCCCTTTTTGCTGAGGAAAAACAAAAACAACAAAACAAAATTATACATCCTCGTGCATATGTATCAACTGTGGATTGTCAGTGCTATTTTTATAATTTGGTCTAGATTTATTTGATTAGAATAACCCAACTTTTTTCAAAGTCCACAGAAAAAGATTGAATGGCTTATGTTCCAGTACCCGACTTTCTCTCTCTCTCACTTATTTTTTGTGGTAAACTTTTGCAGGAAAAAAATCCGAAAACTGTTCGCAAAGCCTGGGCTAGGCTTAAATGAATCCAAAGTATTTTTTTTTTTTTCTTTTCTTTTTTTTTCATTTGGCACTTTATACGTGTTGATTGTTGTCATTTGATTTACTGGTTTTATGTTGGGGTAACTTTTTCATTCGTTTATTATTTTGGTGATATAAATGCCTTGTTATTTCTCCTTCATGCTAGATATCATTTGGTTTTGCTTTTTAATTTCTCAGATAAAATACAAACACAAATAGACAAACATGTCTTTCTAGTCCACAGTTCAGTGTTTGTTTTGAGTCATCGCATGGATGTATATACTCGTTGTAGGAATTAGTGTTAACATTTGTTGGCGTTTTTTGTTT
>NW_028234410.1:42525533-42532946 GCF_977035675.1 Penaeus japonicus
AGGTATTGAGGTCCGAATAAAATTGTCAACCACTCCCTTTACTCACTAAATAGTAGAATAAGGTTTTGTAACTATTACTTATCTTCAAATTAATATGGATTCAATGCAGGAAGAACCCAAAGTGTGCAAAATAAAGATTTACTGCTACAGTACTGGTAGAATGTAGGGCTATATTTTTTGGTTCTATTTTAACAAAATTGTAGTACATGACACAAAAGTGGATTTTTATACTTTTTTGTTTCTTATCAGTGCATTTCATCTCAGGTATTTGTACATTAAAACTTACTAATATAAGTATGGTTATTTCCGAAAAATGCCCCTAAGCAGATCATGAAATAATCTACAAAAAATTCAAAGCCACCTGTTTATTTCTCATCCATTATGTACCCAGAGGAACAAAATCCTACATTTGCTTTTGCTCCTGACGAGATCTCTGGAAAGTGTCTGGCGGGTGTTGTGTCCACAAAGTACTGGCCGACCACATCTGTAGTCGCAGCTCCAGCCAGCAGGAAGGGCCTCGTTCCTCAGTCCATTCTTAAGTTTATATCTTTATTAAATACTGTTATTCATGTTATCTACAAAGGATAAAAAGAGCTAAAGATTTATTTAAATAAAGAAAGTAAGAAAAAACAAAAGAAAAAGATGTTGCACACACAGAAATATGAATTAAGAAATATTAAAAAACAACTATCCAACAATTTAGATTATCAAGAAAAGAACATAACTTCATTAGAAGCAAATCTTACCCTTGGTGTCCTTGATCAATCCATTGAGTTGTTTCTGTTGCGGGTAACAAAAAAATTCTACCGTTGGGCTCCTGCCGCTTCTCCCAAACCCTAGTAACAGAAAGCAAATAGATTAGAACATGTTTAATAAGTTCCATACACACAGAAAATAAAGTCCAGTATAATATTGATTTCACATAAATATGTTTTTTTTTTCTCTATTCCTTGTCAAAATATTCTAAAAACATGCACTGCAAAAAATACATCAGTAAATTTTGTTTTCTTTCCTTCTTTGCATCTCGCTCTTTCTCTCAATTTACTTTTTCTACTCCTTTCCGCAACTCACCATTCAAGACCCCTCACCCTTTTCTTTACTTTTTCTCTTTTTTTTTAGTGAGTTTGCTTGCAGTATCCTTTCAAACCCCGTTCTTTCACTTTCTCTTCTATCCTTCCTTATCTCTATCCATCTCTCCATCTACCTCTCCCTCTGTCCCTCATATACTTCTCCCCGCTTTCTACTGAAACTCACAGGTGGCAAAGGACCCAGAGGATCATTCTCGTCTCTTGGTGGTATTGGGATACAGGAAACCTCGTGTGCGTGAGCTGAGCAATGTGTTGTCGCTCCCCTTGCCACTCTTCAAATTGCCTGTTGGAAAGAAATGGGACATCAGTGAATGAAAGTAATTGTACAGTATCAAAAGTAAAAGTCTAAATATAGAAGCTGCAAACACTATAATAAAGAGAGAGATGAAGTACACTGGTTAGAAGCAGATCTTAACCCTTTCCCGACGGGGCACTCGCTACGCGAAGACCCCTATGCCGGGCGATTGCAATATTGCATTGAAATCGTCACACTGGCATGACGCCCCGGCATTGGGAGTTTGGCTGTGTCACACGGGTGTGACGCACCGTCGTCATAGGGTTAAGAGCTGTCACACTAGCATATTTTCCCGTCATCTTTTTTTTGCCAATTTAAAAAAAAATTGTCAATTTTTGGAGACAGGTAGTCACACTAGCACTTAACCACCAGGAGCCATCGGCTTAGTAATGCAATACTCGTCTTGCAGTTGTAAACAAAGGCGCCGAGCAAGTGATAGTGCGCAGTGATGCTGAACTTCATTTTAGCAGATGATGACATAACAAGAAAAAGCAAGAAAATGTTCTCAATCAAATATTCCTCTGAAGGGCTTCTGTCCATGCAAAAGAACTGGCACAGTCCAAATGTGTTTCAAAGCTGGAGGAGAAATGGCAAGCTGTGCGGCTGACAGATGTAAACAAATAAATCGAGCACTTAAAACAATTTTTAATTATGGAAATAAAATTTAGATATTTTACATATTTTTATTTGTTAACCCATTCACGCCGGTTGACGTGATAGCACATATTGTGGTCTTCGTGGCAGACGCCCTGGACGAGCTATGAGGGGAAGCTGCGCCCAAGCTTATGCATTCGAGAACCCCGGTATTGCGACCGCGCAAAGCCGGAATGGCCCCGGCATGAATGGGTTAATTTAATAATATTTATAAGAAAAATAAGATTCATTAAATTTTATTATAATTAATAAATTTAAACAATTACAAACATTTTAAAATATAATTATTGATTTGAGTCCGCTTGGCTTAAAAGACGACAGAAATGTTTTCATGCAGAAACTCAGAATTATCATCTGACTAGAAAAACGACAATTCACTCAAAAATTGACAGAAAAGAGCTAGTGTGACACCTTGGATGACATGCAAAATTTTTATATTTAATGGTTATTTCACTGATTTCACCCAGCAATAAGGGGATGTCCCCTTGCTGTCTTTGACAGTTCTATGACATATATAGTGGATCCCACAGGATTGGAGATTAACAAAATTTAAAATAAAATTCCTTACCTAATATGTTTCTACAGTTGGCCCGCTGCCATGTTGTCGATCTGTGTTGTGATCAAAATACGACATAGTAAACTCTACCCCTTTGGATCACGCGAGCTCCCAGCCTCAGGTAAGGCTTGGGTCACTTCCAGGTGTTGAGCGGGTGGTGTGATCTACGTAGTAACGTCGGCCATACCTGGTCGTGACGCATCTCCCAACTTAGCAAAATATTGTGATGATGGACTGTGACTATTCAAGAGAAAATATTTAACCAAAAAGCAATACAAAAAAATGCACAATAAAAAACAAGATAAATACGGATCCAGTTCTTACCATGAGGAAGGGTTCCTCTATGGACACCCACTGCTGCAGGCTGAGCAGAGTTTACTACCGCAACTGCTGTTACTGCTTCCTGCAGAGGCTGGATCCCACTGCTGCTGCCATTACTGTTTCCTACCTCCCTGGATATTGCTACCATCTTGTTAGTTAGGGTGAAGAGAAAGATGCCGATTTTGAACCCTCATAGAGTTTTTCTATGAGGTACATTGCTCTGACTTTTATGTCTGCCATGTATAGTCTGTTACAGTACATCTTTATATAATAAAATCACATGACTTGTTAGCTATGGTAATTTTTTCTTTCAAATTTATGGCTATTTTGGCAGTCACAGTTCACAAAGAGCTATTGCTGTTCTTCCTAAAAAAAAAAGTTAGTTTTTATCTAAATTTTTCTATGGTTTACTAAATTTTGGCCATTTCCTTTGTGTCTATACCAACTAGTACTGTAAAAAACGTAAAACCTAAGGCTATGCATAATTGCACTTTTTTTCATTAAAGCATTATATAACATATAGTAGACTTCATTCAATGATCTCAATATTTCATACATAATAAATAACTTGACTGATAATCCCGTTCCTCAGCAAAACATTATATGTTCATTCACCAAAGATTCATAACCATCAATATAAGGATTGAACTAAGACAAAATATAGCAACTATACATTTAGCACTTCAAGGTACAGGCAAATATATCATAGCATTGAAAAGAAACTTGGACAAAATCTGTCTGCTCTGTCTTTGAATCTGCATCTCAATAACAAAAATACAGACAGCGACCTGAGTTTTTGCGTTTATTTTTTGTAGCTCTATGATGCGATTTTGCGGTCTCGGAGCAAGGTCTAGGGCGGTTTGGGCGCGGCAACAGAGGAAGCCGAGTGTTGCGGGGTGGCCATTTGTTGAAGCATCCCATTGGCAGCATTGCTGGCAACTTGTGGTGTATTAGTTGATAATAGGGTCTGGGACTACGTTCCATGCCCAGAGGGAGCGCAGATTCTGACACCATTGGGTCTCCCGTTTTGGTTGGCTGAACTATCAGTGGACTCTCTTAACCACCTAATACCACTACAGCTGAATCCGTATCCCACGGCTCTTCGCCGGGCTCGTGCACTTGGTGGGACGAAGTTGCAGGCCATCACTGTTTATTGAAGGGAGAGATGGGGATGGGGCTATGTGTTGCTGGGGGGAGACGTGTGGAGGTATGGGTGATGGTATGCCGGAGTTTGGACTGGCTACCGCTTGCTGACAGGATGGCCAGGTAAGGCTGCTCTGAATGGGCTCAGGCTGGTTCAGCTTGGGTGGCGTGGGTACAGTGGTGGTGTCCTACCACCAACGCCGAACTGTGACTGTATTACTTTCCACGACATTGCCACCACTCACATCACAACTGGCAAAGGAAAATACAAGTCATTCATCATGGTTAATATATAACTTAACCCTCTCTGGGCGGGTGGTACACAACGGACCGCGCATTCAAGGCCCGTTCCAGGGTGACGTCATAAAACGTCGTTTATTAACTGATTTAGGCCTATCGTTGAGAGCCCTGGCATTGTAACATGCAAGGCTGGATGCCGCGCGTCGTGAAGTGGGTTAATATATCTCAGCTTCTACTGTGGAGAAATATTACCATAAAAAAGAAAGAAAGGAAAGAAAAACTTAAGAGTTGTTTCAGCCAGGAATAATCCTTCATTTATTGTTAGTTCAGAGAGACACCTTCATTTTTCTACATTGCTAACCATCCAGTACTTTATACATTTACAGCATCAAAAAGATACATTACATTATCCAAATTACAGCTAACCTACGATAACATAATTTACAACAGAAAATTAAAATGAAATGGAGCAAAAATTCAACGACAATGATAAAACTCAATGAAACAGATTTATTTTAGACCAAATTTAACAAAAAAAAAGTATGAATGAAAGGGAGAAAAAAAAGATAGAACCATTACCAGTTGGAAGGTTGTAGTTTGACCTCCATTTGTCTACACCTCCCTGGGTAAATAAGTGTAGCCATCTAGAGTGGACCCGTTGATGGTGGGAGGCTGATACCTGAAATTTCAAAATAAATGTGTTAAAAATGAAACATATAAAAAACCAAAGCAAAAAATAATCTATTTATTCCATTTCCAATTTTTCAGTTTCAACAAAATGACAAAGAAGGAACAATAACATGTCTAATATGAAGCAAGTGGACTGCTGCCACTCCTCTCCTATAAATCGAACTCCACTCAAAATTTTGAAATCCAAGTTCAACAAAGACAATGAGAGTAGCAAGTATTCAAGAACCAAGCACTTAAAGACCATCAAAGTACATCATTCCCTTACTTGCTGTCCCAACGTTATTATCCGGTTGAGTCAGCGGCAGTGTGTGAGTCGACACCTTTCTTCCCGATCATAGGCTCAACCACATCTTGCCAAGTTTTAGGTGGCTTCTCCTATGACAGAATCTCTCACTAGAGTTTGTGGGTCAACTGACGCGGAAGAACAAGTACCGAGTCCCTTTTGTCACCAATCTGGCAGGGGAGAATGCAGGACACAATTACATTCGCATTATCTTAATTGTCTCATTCATGGCAGCACATCTCTGCCCCCCTAAAAACTTATTATTAAAATCCTTCTGATTTTGATTTTTTTTTTAGCTGTATAAAACCTGCAATGAGCAAAATAAGGCAACAAATAGTAAAAGATGTGACAGAAAGAATGCACAATGCTAATATATTTTTGATTCAGATTTCAGTATTATAACTGAATAAAAATTATGTGTAAAATAGGTTTCACAATACTTTTTATTAGATTCATACATAATTAAGATTCCATATTACACTTTATAAGAAGTACTATGTAGTTTACCCTCAGATTCTCGACCAATTCTTAACTACTTCCCAAGCCACAATAAACCTGAATTTTCTACATTTAACAGAGGCTAATTTAGTCTTCACTTTTTTTTAAAGGTTTTATTTTACATACTAAAAATTGTGCATCTCATGTCAAATAGTTCAGAACATAGAGCATCAATGTTTTTAATATATTCTTGGTTTGTAGGCTGGAACTCATTAGCTGTAGTAAATTATATGTTTCGTATTCGATTCATGACAGCACAAAAATATAAAAATAATGTGCCTTTTGACCCCCCAAGTAAAACAGCAATACTTCTAATCACATGGAGTATAAAGAAAATATTGATCTAATATTGATATAAACTATAAAAAAACAATATTTAGTCAACTGCAGCACTGATAGAGCCTGTCATATGGCACATATAAGTCTCTAAACTCAATAAAACAACACAAAAAAATAAAACACAAAAACCGCTCTAGCTTTACAATGAATGATGAAAGAGAGTGGGATGAATCAAATTATATTGCGTCAAGCGGTCTCTCTCTAAAATAAAACCTATCCAGAGGCTGGCAAGCAGAATTTATCTCCTTCTGTCACATGGTTAATAGTATAGTGGATCAAAAGAGTAATTGCGCATTTGATGGTTAGGAAACGCAAATCATCAAAAAAGCCTAGGCTCCGTGCTTTAAAACTCTTGAAGCAAAAAAAGCATTTCATGGTTGTGAACTATGCAGTGTGGACATTTAGGCCCTGACAAATATAAGAATTCACACTACTGCTGCCCACAAGCTGGTAATTGCTGGCTCTAGATGCAAATCTTTCATTACTTAGTTGTCTATGGATGGTGCAGATGACATGGCATCCTAATAGAGCAGCAGCATATTGGATTTGTACACGTATTGTATGAATTGTGTATACTGAGTGTTAACCCATTGCCTAACGACCTACTGTCGTCAGGCGGGCTGTCTATGCGATTAGCGTCAACAGCTAAAATCAAAGGGACGGGGATGGTTTCACTCCACAGACTATGCTCAAACAAATGTTCTCCATAAATCCACCTTAAAATGTGGGTTTAGGCTGCTTGGAACCTCTGGTAGCTCTGGAGCTAAATGCCCCCCCGCCCCGTTTACAACCATAAGACGTCATGACTGTTGTGCACGCTTCAACTAATGAACAGAAACCTGATGTTGCGTCACGTAGCCATTGAAACCCATACGCAATGGGTTAATAGTCTGGATGTGGTGGTAGCCTATCTGGTGTTTAACCTAAATAGCACTAGTTCCGGAGTTTAGGAGCCAAGATCCACTTCCTCATGATGTATGGAAAAAAGGCTGGGAACTAAAAGCGACAGCATATAAAAATCTAAAAAAAAGAGTTTACTAAAAATATTACGTTCTTATAACAAGTTCTTATTGGTAAATATATTTCTCACTTAAATACAACTTGAATGTTAACCCTTTGATGACGGTGCGTGTACACCCGTGCGATACGGCTAAATGCCCGATGACAGGGCGACGCACCAGTGTGATGTTCCCATGCAATATTGCATAGGCCCGCGGAGGGGGTTTCCACTTATCGCTGAGGGCCGCCGTTCGATAGGGTTTTAAGTAAGAACAACTTCAAATAAAATTGTGTTAGCAGTATATGT
>NW_028234410.1:42533046-42535546 GCF_977035675.1 Penaeus japonicus
TATATATATATTATTATATATAGAGAGAGAGAGAGAGAGAGAGAGAGAGAGAGAGAGAGAGAGAGAGAGAGAGAAAGAGTGAACGACTTCCCGTTATTTATTTCCTCAGCCTCGACACTGAACACGCGTCCACCTACACTTAACCCCCTCCCCCTCCCCCTCCCCTTCTCTCTCTCTCTCACGTCGCCCGCATTCCCCTCTTGTCTCAGTCGGAACTCAAACGCAGCTCCAATGTAACCCCGGTGTATGACCTCACAAACTTCTCTAGTCTCTTTTAGCCTTGCTATTATACCATATTTCCTCCCCCCCCCCCCCTTTCCCCTTCGTCCCTTCCTGCTCGGTGTTTATTTGTACGTCGCCTAAGATATAAATACAAGTTCGAAACGCCAAGCGGCCATTTGAAAACGCTATGCCTGTTTTTTTTATTCCCTCGCGTCCGTTCGTTCACCCTTTTATGGGAAATGTGGAGAGGAGGTATAGGGGTTTAACGTTAGTATCTTTGTTGTCTTTGTCTGTTTCTCGTTTTTCTTTCCTTTCTCATCATTCGTGTCCTCGTGTTTCAGTGCAGACGAGTAGTTCTGTGTTATTATCTTTATTATCATATCATACATCAAGTATTAAGAAAGTACTGAATTATTGTAACTTGAGGTGACTTATTATGGGAGAGGGTGTTCTTGTCGTTGACTCTATAGCGCGAGGTAGAGCCTTTCTCAGAAAATGCAAATGGGTGCATACGATAAACTGAATTCTTCTTAAAGAAACATTCTAAATTTTTGTCTTCTTTACACCTTCGTATCACATATACAGTATGTTATATTCCGTCATCAAAGCATGATGCTCATTTAGCAAAACAAAAGCAAAACGAACGACTAAGTATCTCTAGAAGTAGCCACTCATTCGACATTTACTCTCATATCGAACCATCTACCCCAATCTTCCTTTAGCGAATGCGAGTTCACCTATAGCCTACAACTCTCAAGAAGAATAATGAATATCCAAAAGAGACAATGAGATGTGACTAGCCTGCTAAGCACACGTCCCATCAGCCATTCGATTACATGATTACAGAAAAATCTATGACTTACAGGAGAGTCAAGCCAGCAATTAGCTACCTTGCTCTCGCACCTTCATTGCGTCGTTGCATGTTTCGAGCCTTTTGTATGACCGTTGCTTTCGATGCTGTCTAGTAAGATAATGGTGGGTGATTAATGCTTTTTTTGTGAGGGTGACAGGATTTTTTTAAATTTCGAGGTTGGTTATGATTGTAAAATCTTTATCGACGGTTATCATTTTCATTATTGTTAGTAATTAAGAAAATGCACTACATTAAACTGGAAATACTTCATTGTCTTACAAAATATTATTTAAAAAAAATATGTTCCATTGTTTAAGGTACAGATCACCACTACCGCTGTAAATCGGTTCCAAAAGTACCGGCGGTTCAGGTTTTGAAAAATAATTGTTTTGCTATTAGCAGCACAAACGTGAACCGTTTGTGCTGATAGTGCATCCGGTTCCCTTATCATGTTATTACCCATCTTTCCTATTCTTATTGTTATCAGATAATATCCTGCATTCGTCGATAGCTAACGGGCAATATTCTTGTCCATGAAGTTTGCTGTGAAAGAATGCTACGATCATGAAGCACGATTCTCCGTTTTGTTACGTGCAATTTGAATATCACGTATCCTTTGAAGACTGTAGCAAAAGTTAAACAGTTCTCGACCTAATGTGTGGCAAACGGCGTAGTAGAATATTCGCCCACTATTCAAGAGGGTTAAAGTAACTACGTGGTTGTTGATATTAGTCGATGTTGCCTCTTCTTTACTGACAACCGGACCGTAAGCGTAATGTTTTATACCAATTCTATATTTCCACAAGATTAAGCACCACGAGCATACTAGTTACAAAACAGAAAAAACATAGTGTAGCAATACCGAAAACTATAACGTTATGCTTAGTCATATGATGCGCGAATGCGCGACAAGTAATCAAAGTGATGATGGTTGGATATGTAATGTACGTGTGTTTCCAATATCTATTAAATTATGCAATAAAAACAGTGAACATTTTAGTACTTTACCTGTGAGTTCAAGCGCCAATTCCACTTGATACTTCGCTCTATAGATACTAAGCCTACTAACCTCCTATTTCTTTGTATTTTCCATTTCCATACTTCCCTCTGTTTCTTCGTAACTCCTTGTATCTGCCCTTTAACCTCTGTTTACTTCTTACTTCCCCTACTTTAGCTTCCCCCTTTCCTCTCTTAGATTATAGATAGACCTCTCTCTGCCTCTTCTCGTCACTTACCAACTCCCTTCGGCAGTTGCACATATGGAAACATCATTGCGTCACACCATAAGCATCATTATATTTATTTCCTGCTAAGATTTTTTTTTCTGATGATAGTCCTACGGTTTTTACTTTCGTTCTAAAGATTCAGTAAATATTTTTAACCATTATCAGTGTAGTTTTTAACACCTAAAGGATTGGCGATACT
>NW_028234410.1:42548046-42552879 GCF_977035675.1 Penaeus japonicus
GGGGGAGGGGCTAAAGGGAAGAGGGGGAGAAGGAGAGCAGGGAGGGGGGAGGGGTTAAAGGGAAGAGGGGGAGAAGGAGAACAGGGAGGGGGGAGGGGCTAAAGGGAAGAAAGGGAGAAGGAGAACAGGGAGGGGGGAGGGGTTAAAGGGAAGAGGGGGAGAAGGAGAGCAGGGAGGGACGGAGGGGATAGGGAGGAGAGGGAAGAAGGAAGAAGGGGAAGGAGAAGCATCTGGAGGGAAAGCAGGAGGAGTATGAAAAGGAGGAGGAGGATGGGGGGGGGGGGATAATGATGTTGATAATAATGATGATATTGATGATGATGATGATGATGATAATGATGATGATATTGATGATGATGAAGATTATGAAGATGATGATGATGATGATGATGATGATAATTAGATAGGAAGAAGAGAAGGAAGATGAAATAATGAAACTAATGAAAGAACGAAAGAAATGGAATGAGAAAATGAAATAAAAAACGAGTAATCCATAAGTACAGTTGAGGCAGTAAAGAAAGAAGCAAAGTGTCATAAAAGGGGTCAACAGGCTGCCACCGGGATGAGCACCGGGGTCGATTTACTTAATAGTCACATTTGGGGCTGATGGCCGAAGGGGAGGGAGGGGAGGGAGGGAGGGACGCAACGTGCACGGGAGGGGATGGTTAGTAGAGGATGAGGAAGGAGAGAGAGAGGGGCGGGAGAAAGGGGGGGGGTAGGAGGGATGGGAGGGGAAGAGAGAGAGAGAAGGGGGGGGGAGAGAGAGAGAGAAGGGCGGGGGGGACAAGTGGGAGAAGAGAGAAGGAAGAAAAGGGGGGAGGAGGAGGAGAAGAAGAGAGAGAGAGATAAGGGAAGGGAGGGAGGGCGAAGGGAGGGAGGGGAGGGAAGGATATGGGAAGGGAGATATGAGGAGGAAGAGAAAGAGAGACCCGATAAGGAGAGGGAGGGAAGAGATGGCGAGGAGGGGAGAGAGAGGGAAAGGAAAGAGAGAGAGAGAGGGGAGGAGGAGGAGTATGAGGGAGAGGTTGGAGAGGGAGAGAGAGGGGAGGGAAGGGAAAAGATATAGGAAGGGGAAAGAGAGAAAAGAAAGAGAAGAGCGGAGGGGAGAGAAAGAGACGAGAGAGAGAGAGGAGATGAGAGAGAGAGAGAGAGAGAGAGAGAGAGTAGAGGAGAGAGAGAGAGAGAGAGGGAGAGGGAGGCGAGAGAGGGGCGCGAGAGAGAGAGGTGAGAGAAAGAGAAAGAGAGAGAGAGAGAGAGAGAGAGAGAGAGAGAGAGAAGAGTGAGAGAGAGGTGAGGAGAGGAGAGGAGAGAGTCGCCGGCAGAGTGAGAGAGAGCAAGTAGAGAGACAAATGAGAGAGAAGTTAAAATATAAAGAGGAAGTAAATAAGGGGAGGGAAAGGGGGAGACCTCAGATAAGATTAAACAAACATATTATCAACGGGAAGGGATAGAGGGGAAAGGAGGAGGAGGAGGAAGAGTAGGAAGAAAAGGGGGAGGACGAGAAGGAAGAGGAGGAGGAGGAAGAGGAAGAGGGGAGGAGGAGGAGGAGGGAGAGGAGAAGGACTAGGAGCAGATAAAGAAGGAGGAGTAGGAGGAGGGAAAAAAAGAAGAATGGAGAGTAGGGTGAGGAAACGGAAAAGGAGGAGCAGAGAGAGAGAGAGTAGAAGAAGAAGGAGGAGCAGAAAAAGAAGGAGGAAGAGGAGAAAAATGAAAAAGAAGAGGAAGCGGAGGGGGAGGATGGGAGAGTGGGGGGGGGATATATATCCGAAGAGAGGACAGATGGAGGGGCGTTTCCGAGGGCAGCGAGAGGGACTTGTGCTGTGATGAATGGCAAGGCTGACGTCATTGGCGTGTACGCATGAATGACTGGGTGAATGAAAGAAATGTGAATGAAAAGGGGGGGAAATGCGGTGTTTACTCTCTCTCTCTCTCTCTCTTTCTCTCTCTCTCTCTGTCTGTCTCTCTCTCTCTCTGTATGTCTGTCTACCCCCCCCCCCTTCTCTCTCTCTCTCTCTCTCTCTCTTTCTCTCTCTCTCTCTCTCTGTATGTCTGTCTACCCCCCCCCCTTCTCTCTCTCTCTCTCTCTCTCTCCCTCTCTGTTTCTCTCTCTCTCTCTCTCTCTCTCTCTCTCTCTCTCTCTCTCTCTCTCTCTCTCTCTCTCTCTCCCTCTCTCTCTTCTCTCTTTCTCTCTCTATTCTCTTTTCTCTCTAATCTATCTCTCCCTTCTCTCTCTCTCTCCCTCTCGCTCTTCTCACTCTCTATCTCTCACTCTCTCTCACTCTTCTCTTTCTTTCTCTCTCTCTCCTCCTTCTCTCCTCTCCCTCTCTCTCTCAATCTCACCCGCCGTTTAACCTCAATATATGCATGAATTCGGAGAGGGAACAGCTTTCCAACACCTTTTCCTCTCCCTCTCTCAGAAATACGCTGGCCATCTTCTCAATCCTCTATAATCTCCCTACGTCATGCGGGTACAAGAATACATTGTCTCTCGGCGTGTTTCTTCCTTTATTACTCTCGAGTTTTCTTCCCGATTTATCAGGGATTTTGGTTGTTTGGATTCTTTGTTTGCTTGTTTTATTATTATATAGAATAATATATATTATATATATTATATATATATATATATTTTATATATTATATATCTAAGGGTGGGTGTTACCTGGGGAAGGAAATGAGACGAGAGAGGGGGGGAGAGAGAGAGAGAGAGAGAGAGTACGAAGAGCGCGAGAAGAACGAGAGAGAAGAGAGAGAGAGAGAGAGAGGGGGGGGGGGAGAGAGAGGTGGGATGAGAGAGAGAGAGAGAGATAGATGAGAGAGAGGAGAGAGAGACGGAAGAGGAAGAGAGAGAGAGACGAGAGGAGAGATGAGATGAGAGAGAGTGAGAGGAGAGCATGAAGGCATGTCAATATATCATATACAGACGAGGATAGTAAAATAGTTAGTATATTCAGTAAATGGACAGAAACGGGTCACAACATTAACAATACAGATCAAAAATTACAGAGGAAGTGAGAGAGAGATGAGATGAGAGCGAGAGAGAGGAGAGGGCGAGAGGAAAGAGAGAAGAAGATGAGGAGAGAGAGAGAGAGAAGAGAAGAGAGAGTGAGAGAGACGAGAGAGAGAGGAGAGAGTGATAGAGGAGAGAGTGAGGAGAGAGAGAGAGAGAGGATAAGAAAGAGGAGTGAGAAGAGATGAGAGAGACGAGGAGAGATGAGCCGAGAGAGGAGAGAGAGATTCAAGAGTGAGAGAGAGAGAGAGAGGGAGATTAGAGAGATGAGAGAGGAGGAAAGAGAGAGGAATTACAAGGGGAAAAAAACTGGGAAAAACAAACAAAAAAAAAAATTTGGGAAAAGCAAAGGGGAAAAGGGAAATTTTAAAACGGCAAAAGAAATAAAAAATAAAACCCAAAAATTTGAAGTGAGAAGGAAAAAATAATGAAAAATAAAAAGAGAAAAGAAATAAAAACAGAAAGGACCACATAAGCCAAACGAGCCAAGAAGTCAACTATAAACGAAGCAGGGGAGAAACACAGGGGTAAGAGGGAAAGACAAAGAAGAGGCGGAGAGGAAGGAGAAGAAACGTAGGGAAAAAGGGAGAAAGGGTGGAAGAATTAGGAAAAAAAAAGGGCGATAAGGGAAAAAAAGGAAGAGTTGGGAGGAACACAACACGAAAGAAGAGAAAGGCAAATAAGGGGAAAGAAGAGGGGTGGGAAAGTGCGCCCTAGATTTATGGGCCCATTAAATTAACGACCGACATTTGTGCCTATGTTCTGGTACCGGTCTGGAGATGGAGGGGGGGCTGATAAACAGAGGGAGAGGGGAAAAAAGAGAGAGAAAGAAAGAGGATAAAAAAAAAGTGAGTATGGAGATGAAGAAAGAGAGGGGAGTGAGGGAGGGAGATATAGAAAGAGAAGAGAGAGAGATAGAAAGAGAAGAGAGAGAGAGAGAGAGAGAGAGAGATAGAAAGAGAATAGAGAGAGAGAGAGAGGGAGAGAAATGAAGAGAAGGAGGGGAGCTGATAAACATATGGAGAGAGAAAAAAGAGGGAGAGGAAGAGGGAGGGAAAAAGAAAGAGTGACGAAGAGAGAGAGAGAGAGAGAGAGAGAGAGAGAGAGAGAGAGAGAGAGAGAGAGAGAGAGAGAGAGAGGGGGGGAAGGAAAGAGGGAGGTGAAGAAAAAAAGAAAGGGAGTGAGAGGGAGAAGAGAGGATAAAATGATATAGCGAAAGAGAAAGATAGAGACAGAGAATAATGATAATTATAATGGTAATAATGATAACGATAATAATGATAATGATAATGAAAATGATAATATCAATAATGAAGATGATAATAGTGATGCAAACAACAGTAATGATAATGATAATGAATCTATTGATGATAATAGTGATGATAAGAATAAAGATGATGTCAATACTGATAATGATAATGATTATAGTGGTAATGTTAATAATGATATCAAAATATTGATAAAAAAATAATGATGATAATAATGATGATAACAATAACAATTATAATGGTGATAATGATAATAAAGATAACTATAATGATTAGTAATAACGATGATAAAGGTAATAATACTAATTATTTGTATCATATCATAGCAATAATAGTACTGACAGGGTTAACAATAATGATTATGATGATGATAATGATAATAAAAATAATGATAACAATACGGATATGATAGGACGATGATAACAATAATTATAATAATGATAATAGTAATAACGACAGTGAGAACACAAATGATATTAATTATCATTACTATCATTATTATTGCCATTACAAATTTGCATTAAAAAAAAATCACCAAAATCATTATTAAAAAAACAC
>NW_028234410.1:42552979-42564324 GCF_977035675.1 Penaeus japonicus
GGGGGAGGGGGAGAGGGGAAGGGGGAAAGGGGAGAGAGGGGGGGAGGGGAAGGGGGAAGAAAGAGGGGAAGGGAAGGGGAAAGGGGGGAGAGGGAAGGGGAAAGGGAAGGGGAAAGGAGGGAGAGAGGTGGGAGGGGGAGTGGGAGAGGATGGGGAGTTGAAAGGGTGTAGAAAGGAGAGGGAGGGGGGTTGAAGGGGGGATGAGGGGGTGAAAGGGTTAGGGGGATTAAGGTGGTATTGTGAGGAGAATGAGTGAGTGAGGGAGGAAGAAAGATAGGGCCGTATGATGGGGAGGAGGATGGCGGAGGGGGCCTATAAAGAGGAAGAGAAGGATAATAATAATAATAATAATAATAAGAAGAAGAAGAAGAAGGAGAAGAAGAAGAAAAGCAGGAAGAGAAGGAAGAGCAAGGGAGGAGAGGAGGAGTAGAAGGGAGAGTATAAGGAAGAGGTGGATGAGCAGAAACGGGAGAATCAGAGAATAATAAGAAAGGTAAAGAGAGAGAAATTCACGGGTGAAGCAAGTGAAAGAGGAAATGATGTATGGTAGAGTTATAAGAAGATTAAAAAGAAGGGAAAACATGACTAAAGAAAGCAATGAAAGAGGCAAGAGACGAGGGGAAAAGAGTAAGAGCTCACAAAAAAAATCAAGAGAAGGAGACGGAGAAATGAGGGAAATATCTAAGAGGAGTGAAGAGGAGACAAGAGATGGAAAGAGAGAGGGAGTGAGGAGACAAGAGAGATGGGAAGAGGGAGTGAGGAGACAAGAGAGATGGAAAGAGGGAGGGAGTGAGGAGACAAGAGAGATGGAAAGAGGGAGTGAGGAGACAAGAGATGGAAAGAGAGAGGGAGTGAGGAGACAAGAGAGATGGAAAGAGGGAGTGAGGAGACAAGAGATGGAAAGAGGGAGTGAGGAGACAAGAGATGGAAAGAGAGAGGGAGTGAGGAGACAAGAGAGATGGAAAGAGGGAGTGAGGAGACAAGAGATGGAAAGAGGGAGTGAGGAGACAAGAGATGGAAAGAGAGAGGGAGTGAGGAGACAAGAGAGATGGAAAGAGGGAGTGAGGAGACAAGAGATGGAAAGAGAGAGGGAGTGAGGAGACAAGAGAGATGGAAAGAGGGAGTGAGGAGACAAGAGATGGAAAGAGAGAGGGAGTGAGGAGACAAGAGAGATGGAAAGAGGGAGTGAGGAGACAAGAGATGGAAAGAGAGAGGGAGTGAGGAGACAAGAGATGGGAAGAGGAAGTGAGGAGACAAGAGATGGAAAGAGGGAGTGAGGAGACAAGAGAGATGGAAAGAGAGAGGGAGTGAGGAGACAAGAGAGATGGAAAGAGAGAGGGAGTGAGGAGACAAGAGAGATGGAAAGAGAGAGGGAGTGAGGAGACAAGAGAGATGGAAAGAGGGAGTGAGGAGACAAGAGATGGAAAGAGAGAGGGAGTGAGGAGACAAGAGATGGAAAGAGGGAGTGAGGAGACAAGAGATGGAAAGAGAGAGGGAGTGAGGAGACAAGAGAGATGGAAAGAGAGAGGGAGTGAGGAGACAAGAGAGATGGAAAGAGGGAGTGAGTGAGGAAGGCAGTTATAGGGTTCAGGAAGCTCGTTGACATGTCACGTTGTTTACCGAAACGGGACTGTCGACGTGAGAACAGTCTCCTCCCTTCCTCCCTTCAAGTCACTTCAAGATCTGCTGCTAATCTCCTCTCATTTTTGTGTCGTTATTTTCTTAGCGATTTCGGCTAATTTCAAGGAATAGCCAACATATATTCTTACTTAATATGCAAATTAGTTATTCTTATTATTAATAGGGATAGTTTTTTTCCGATATATCTTATAAAACTTTATTGTCAAATCCAATAAAACAATAGTCTGTTCCTGTTCGCCATTAAAACAAACAAACAAACACAGATAAGTGTCAAACAAAAAAGGGGAGAAAAAAATAAAAGGAAATAATTCTACAAAAATTATACGTGACATGCAGGCACATCTTATCAAAGTTAGTTAAATAAACTTTATTGAATAAATGAATATTAACTCTCTACTTTCCTCCGGTTTCATACTCACTCTCTCTCTCTCTCTCTCTCTCTCTCTCTTTCAAACTCTCCTAATCGCCTCTCATCTCCTCTCTCTCTCTTCTCTCCTAGCTCTCCTCCTCTTTCTTTTTTCTTTCTCTCCTAATTATCTTTCTCTTTCTCTTTCTCCCTCTCCATTTTTTTTTTTTTTTTGTTTTTTTTTTTTTTTTTTTTTTTTTTTTTTTTTTTTTGTGTATGTTTTTTTTTTTTTTTTTCTCTCCTTGTTTTTTATTTTTTTGTTTTTTTTTTTGTTTTTTTTCTTCTTTTTGTTTTTTTCTTTTTATTGTTTTTTTTTTTTTTTTTTTTATTTTTTTTATTCCCCCTTTATTTTTTTTTTTTTTTTTTTTTTTCTTATTTTTCCTCCTTTTCTCCTTCCAAAATCCTCTCCTTAATCTCATTCCCATTCTCTTTCTTCTCCTAGTTCTTCTCTCTCCCTCTCTTCTTCCTCTTCATCACACTTTCCTTATTCTCTTTCCCGTTCTCTTTCTCTTCCTCCTTCTCCTTCTCTCTCCTCCTCTTCCTCTCCCTAACCCTCTCACTCTCCCTCTCCTAAATCCTCTTCCTCTTCCTCCCCTCATTCTCAGTCCCATTCTCTCCATCCTTCTCCCTCTTCCTCCCCTCATTCTCATTCCCATTCTCTTCATCCTCCTCCCTCTCCCTCTTTCTCCCCCTCTCCCTTTTATCTATTTACACTTTCCTATCAACTCCCCTCCTTCACCGTAATTCTAAGAGCACCGCCCTCCATCCCTTTGCCCTTTCCCCTCTTCCCTCTTCCCTCCAGACCCCAAATGTAAACTCGGGTCCCTACTCATTTCCTCTCCCCTTTCCCACCCACCCCTCCTTCCCTGCCTCCTCTCTTCCCCTCCCCTCCCCTCCCCTCCCCTCCCCCGCCTCCTCTCTTCCCCTCCCTCTTCATTATCTTTTGTGCTGCCTTCATGCGCTCGTGCTAGTCCTCCTCGCTTATCTTTTCTCTGCACACTCTAGTCTCTTTGTCTGTCTGTCTGTTTTACTCTCCCTCCCTCCCCCTTCCTTCCCTTCCTCCCTTCCTCTCTCCCTCCCTCCTTCCCTCCTCTTCCTCCCTCCCTCCAACCTCGCCTTCTGTCTGTCTGTTTTACTCTCCCTCCCTCCCTCTCCCTCCCTCCCTCTCTCTCTCTCTCCCTCCCTCCCTCCCTCCTTCCTCCTTCCCTCCCTCCCTCCCTCTCTCCCTCCCTCCTCTCCCCCTCCCTCCCTCCCTCTGTCCCTCCCTCCCTCCCCCCTCTCCTCCCTCCCTCCCTCCCCCCTCCCTCTTTCCCTCCTCTCCCTTCTTCCTTCCCTCCCCCCTCCCTCCCTCCCTCCTCTCCCTCCAGCCTCGCCCTCTCAGCACCCCCTCCGTGTTCTTCCCCTTCGCCTCTCCACCATTCATCCGCCTTTCTCTCTTCCACCCAATTCACTGCTTTCTTTTGAGCTTTAGATTTTTTTTTCATTTCTTTTTCATCCAAGTCTCCTCTTATCGATTTTTTTTTCTCTCGCTCTCTTTCTTTCTTTTTGTTCTTTTATTACTTTCCCCTCCTACTCTCTCTTTCGTTCTCTCTGTCTCTATTTGAGTGTCTTTCTTTACTTTTCTTATCTCTCCCGCCGGCTCCTCGTCTTTCTTTTTCTTCTTCTTCTTCTTCTTCTTCTTCTTCTTCTTCTTCTTCTTCTTCTTCTTCTTCTTCTTCTTCTTCTCTTCTTCCTCCTTCCTCCCTCCTCCTTCCCCTTTGCTTCCTTCTTAATCCTTCTTCCTTCCTTCCGCTTCCTTCCCTCCTCCCTCCTCCCTCCTTCCTCCTCCTCCCTCTCTCCTCTTCCTATCTCCCCCGCTCGCTATCAGAAGAGAGCCACGCCCACGCGTCTAAGGCCTGCGGGCGGGAAGGCGTTACTCCTCCTCCCATCTCCCACCCCCCACCCCCACCCCTCTATCCATTCCTCCTCCCACACACCCATCCACACCCTTCTCCCCACCCCACCCCACCCCACCCCACCACACCCCCGCCCACCTCCCCACCCCCTCTATCCATTCCTCCTCCCACACACCCATCCACGCCCTTCTCCGGCCCCCCCCCCACCCCCACCCCACCACACCCACGCCCACCTCCCGCCCACTTCCCGGAAGACAGGTGGCGAGGGCAGCTAAGGTCATGGAAATTAATGGAAGGTCGGACCTTATCTGTTCATTGAGCTCGGTTCTCTTTGGCATTTTTGGTTGACTTTCGTTTCCCTTTTTGGTTGTGAACGGTATTCTGTGTTCTTCTCTCTCTCTTTTCTTTTCTTTATTTTGATTTTCTGTCTGTTTGTTAGTCCGTCTGCCTGTCTCTCTTTTTTCTGTCTTTCTGTCTGTCTTTCTGTCTGTCCTTCTGTCTGTCTCTGTCTCTGTCTCTCTCTCTCTCTTTCTCTCTCTCTCTCTCTCACTCTCCCTCTCTCTCTCTCTCTCTCTCTCTCTCTCTCTCTTTCTCTCTCTCTCTCTCTCTCTCTCTCTCTCTCTCTCTCTCTCTCTCTCTCTCTCTCTCTCTCTCTCTCTCTCTCTCTCTATCTCCGTTTTTAACATTTTTCTCACGTTCCGTTCATCCTCTTTCCGTCTCTCATTAATCTGTATTTGCATTTTGTTGCAACGTTCAGTCACAACATCAATCATAGTCTCGCTTCTGATCATTCATCAACAGCAAAATCAAGTCTCTCGTCATTCATCATTCAATCATCAGCATCATCACCACCATATCATCACACTATCGGCGTCTCGATCATATCATCGCTACTGTATCATCACACTATCAAAATCACCACACCGTCGATACTATCACCATCATGAGGTAAATCACTATAATCACCATCATCAACACCATCATCATACCATCACACCATCATTTACCATAAACTCATCACACCATTAACACCATCACCATAAAATCATCACACCATCACTACCATAAAATCATCACACCATCAAACTTCCATCATCACACCATCACCACCATATCATCACACAATAAACACCATCATCACACCATCACCACTATATCATCACACAATAAACACCATCACCACCTTATCATCATCACACCATCACCACCATACCACCACCACAAAATTAAAGCAAAACGTGAAGGTTCTTGAAATCCAAACCCTCGCACGACTCATCTTCAACAAACATTGCGATTCTCCAAACATTTCTCTGTGGACGGAGGTTTACAGGGGTTGAGTGGGTGGGTGGGTGAGTGAGAGGGTGGGTGGGTGGGTAAGTGGGTGGGTGATTGGGTAAGTGGGTGGGTGGGTGGGTGAGGAAGTGAGTGGGTGGGTGGGTGAGTGGGTGGGTGGGTGGGTGGGTGGGATGGTGGGTGGGTGAGGGAGTGAGTGAGTGAGTGGGTGTTTGGATGAGTGAGTGGGTGGGTGAGTGGGTGGGTGGGTGGGTGGGTGGTTGCGTGGGTGAGTAGGTGAGTAGGTGGGTGGGTGTGTGAGTGAGGGGTGGGTGAGTAGGTGAGTGGGTGAGCGGGTGAGTGGGTGAGCGGGTGAGTAGGTGGGTGGGTGAGTGAGTGAGTGAGTGAGTGAGTGAGTGAGTGAGTGAATTACTCATTCAATCTGTGTAAGTGTGTGTACGTATGTATGTGTGCGTGTACCCGTGCGTCTTGTCTCTCTGTCTGTGAGCATGAATAAAGAGAGAAGGCCGAAAATAAAAGCAGTGACGTGAGAAAAAAAAATCCCAATAAAAGAGACAATGAAGCAGGTGCGGCAAAGAGACACGAGAGGGCGCTGTGTGAGGCGGCGTTGAACGGAGGAAAGAGACGCACACGCGGGAGTAAACACACAAAGGGGGGGGGGGGGGGGTTATTGAAGGGAGGGAGAAAGAGAGGGAGAGAGAGGGAGTTAGGGAGAGAGAGAGAGAGAGAGAGAGAGAGAGAGAGAGAGAGAGAGAGAGAGAGAGAGAGAGAGAGAGAGAGAGAGAGAGAATGGTAGACAAAGAAAGTGAGAGATAGAGATAGATAGAGAGAAGGGAGGGAGAAAGGGAGGGAGGGAAAGTGTGGAGGATTGAGGAAGAGGGAGAGAGGAAGAGAGAGAGAGAGAGGGAGTTAGTGAGAGAGAGAGAGAGAGAGAGAGAGAGAGAGAGAGAGAGAGAGAGAGAGAGAGAGAGAGAGAGAGAGAGAGAGAGAGAGAGAGAGAGAGAGAGAGAGAATGGTAGACAAAGAAAGTGAGAGATAGAGATAGATAGAGAGAAAGAGAGAGAGGGTGGGGGAAAAGAAAGAGTGAGATAGAAAGAGAGAAAGAGAGAGAATGGGGGAAAAGAAAGATACAGATACAGATACAGATATATAGACAGATAAACAGAGAGAGGCGAAGATAGGAGTTTTGAGAAATGAATCAATGGAAATAACTTAAAAAAACGTAACATAAGAGAACAATGACCCAAAAAAAAAAAAAAAAAAAAAAAAAAAAAAAAAAAAAAAAAAAAAAAAAAAAAAAAAAAATAAAAAAAAAAAAAAAAAAAAAAAAAAAACAAAAAAAAAAAACAAAAAAAAAAAAAATAAAAAAAAAAAAAAAAAAAAAAAAAAAAAAAAAAACAGATTAACAATAATAAGAAACACATAAGCGGATGACGAAGAAAAGGCGAGTCAGAATTAACGATAAAAGGAAATAAAAGGAAAAGGAAATTGTCTGAGAGAGGAAAGACAAAAGGAGAAGACACAAAAAAAAACCGATGTCGGTCCTGGTCGGGGCCTGCTCGTCGGGGCTGTTCGGGCTGTCGGGGACGCGATACGGGATCATAACGTCCGGTTAAGTGATGGAATGCGCGCGGGGGTGGGTGGTGGGAGGGGGTGGGGGGGAGTATGTGTTGTGTGTGTGTGGAGTGTGTGTGTGTGTGTGTGTGTGTTGTTGAAGTGTGTGTGTTTGTGTGTGAGTGTGTGTGTGTGTGTGTGTGTGGTAATGATGAGTGAGTGAAGAGAGTGCGAGTGAGAGTGAGAGTGAGAGAAGAGTGGAGAGTAAGAGGTGAGTGTGCATGAGCAAATACAATGTAACATGTACGAAGTGGCGTGTGGCGTGTATTAAATTGCGTGTGTGTGTGTGCGTGCGTGAGCGTTGTTCGTGCATGCGTGTATGTTTCCTCCCGAAATCGACATTCCGAATCGGAATCATCTCGCCATCCCTCCCTTCAGAACGCCGATGACCTTCGTTAGCCGCCCGACCTGAGTTTCCTCCAGAACCGAACAGAAGACACGTGATGACCTTTTGCGTGCGACTGACTTCCGGCGGACTGCTTTGAACTTGCGAGGTATTGAAGGGTGTGTGTGGGTGGTGGGGGGTGATCTCTGAGTGGGGGATTATCAGGAGGGGGGGACGGGGGGCGGGGTGGCTTTAGAAATTCCAAAAATGAAAAGAACAAATGTGCAGAAGAAGAAACTCAAAAGAAATATGAAAGAGCCAATTAAGAGCGAGAGAGAGAGAGAGATGGAGAGAGAGAAGAGAGAGATGAGGAGAGAGAAGGTGGAGAGCAGTGGGAGGGAGGGCTGAGAGAGAGAGAGAGGGAGGGAGAGAGAGAGGAGAGGGAGAGAGAGAGAGAATCAGAGTCAGAGAGAAGCGAGAGAGCGAGAGTCGAGAGAGTAGAGAGAGTAGTCAGAGACAGAGAGACGCGAGAGCGAAGAGAGAGAGAGGAGTAGTCCAGAAGACAGAGAGAGCGGGTGAGGGGGGGGGGGGAAGTCTAGAGAGGCCAGAAGGTAGAGCGAGAGCGAGAGCGAGAGAGTGAGAGAGAGAGGAAGTCGAGGAGACAGAGAGAGCGAGAAGCGATGAGAGAGAGAGAGTAGTCAGTCAGAGACAGAGAGAGCGAACCCACCCCCACCCTCCCCCCCCCCCGAGCGGAGAGAGAGAGAGAGTATCCCCCCCAGAGACAGAGAGAGCCCCCCCCCCCCCCCCACCCCCCCCCGCGCGAGAGCGAGAGAGATTGAGGGAGAGAGAAGTCAGAGACTCAGAGAGAGCGAGAGCGGAGAGGCGAATTCCTACATCTCACAGCCGTAAAGTGATTAGATGGACGAGAGAGAGAGAGAGAATAGTCAGAGACAATAGGAACCCCCCCCCCCCCGAGAGCGACCCCCCCTCCCCCCCCCCGAGCGATGAGCGAGAGAGACAGAGAGAGTAGTCAGAGACAGAGGAGAGCCCCCCTCTCCCCTCGATGCGAGAGACCCTCCACCCCCTCGAGAGAGATCGAGAGAGAGTTCAGACTCCCCCCCCCCCGACAGAGAGAGCCGGAGTGAGTCTGGCCCCCACCCCCCCCCCCCCTCGTGGAAGAGCGAGAGAGAGAGAGAGTAGTCAGAGACAGAGAGAGCGAGAGAAGTCAGAGACAGAGAGAGCGAGAGCGAGAGCGAGAGAGAGAGAGAGAAGTCAGAGACAGAGAGAGCGAGAGCGAGAGAGAGAGAGACAAAAACTGTCTATCGGGCGTAATGGTCTCTCCAGGAGAATTCGGATTTAAGGATAAAAAGGAAAAAGCGTAACTTTTTGGAGGACGGCGAGAGGAAGTGGGGCCCAAGTGGGAGTAGGCAGACACTCACCCCCCCCCCCACCCCCCATAATCTGTCTGTCCAATGTCTGTTCTGTCTGTCTGATTTGTTCCCCCCCCCTATTCCTCTGTCTGTACTGTTTGTCTATTCCTCCTGTCTGCCGGTCATCTGTCTGTCTGTCTGTTTGGTCTATTTCCGTCTGTCTGTCTGTCGGTCTTTGTTCTTTCTCCCTGTTTGTCTATTCCTCTGTCTGTCTGCCCTAGCTTTTGTCTATTCCTTCTGTACTTGTCTGTCATCGTCTGATCTGTTTGTTTATTCCTCTGTCTGTCTGTCTGTTTGTCTGTTTCTCTGTCTGTCTGTCTGTCTGTCTGTTTTGCCCCCCCCCCCCCCCCCCCCCCCTCTATTCCTCTGTCTGTCTGTCTGTCTGTTTGTCTATTCCTCTGTCTGTCTGTCTGTCTGTCTGTTTGTCTATTCCTCTGTCTGTCTGTCTGTCTGTTTGTCTATTCCTCTGTCTGTCTGTCTGTTTGTCTATTCCTCTGTCTGTCTGTCTGTCTGTTTGTCTATTCCTCTGTCTGTCTGTCTGTCTGTTTGTCTATTCCTCTGTCTGTCTGTCTGTCTGTTTGTCTATTCCTCTGATCCCCCCCCCCCCCCCCCCCCCCCCCCCCCCCCCCTTCCAACTGTCTGTCTGTACTGATTTGTCTATTCCTCTGTCTTAGTCTGTCTGGTCTGTCTGTTTGTCTATATTCCTCTGTCTGTCTGTCTGTCTGTCAGTTTTGTCATATTCCTCTGTCCTGTCTGTCTGGTCTGTCGTTTTTGTCTATTCCTGTCTGTCGGTCTGTCCTGTCTGTTCTGTCGTTTGTCTATTCCTCTGTTGTTGTCTGTTAGTTGTCTCTCTGTCTGTCTGTCTGTTTGTCTGGATGCCTCTCTGTCTGTCTGTCTGTTTGTCTATCTGTCTGGTCTGTTTGTCTATTTCCTCTCTCCACCACCCCGCTGTCTATCTGTTTGTAATATTCCCTACTGTTGTCTGTCTGTTTATGTTTGTCTTGTATTCCTTCGCATTGTCTGATTCTGTTCATTGTCTTGTTTAGTCTATATTCCTCTGTTGTTGTCTGGTCTGTCTTGTTTTGTCACATTCCTCTGTCTTGTCTGTCTGTTTTGTCTCTATTCCTCTGTCTGTTGTCTGTCTGTCTGTCTAGTCTGTCTGTCAATCCCCCCCCATCTGTATCTGTTTATCTGGTCTACTTAAATCTTTTTGTTTTCTCTGTCTGTGTATCTTAAACTACCCCCCTATTTCTATCTACATATTAACACAGTAATGGTATTATATCTATCATATTACTTATTGATATTATCCACACCCCATTGCTCCCCCCCCTAATATTTTCCCCCCCCCCCCCCCAATACCTTCTTTCTTATTCAGTGTATCATCCATCTATTTATCTAGCCCCTGTCATTTCATTTATATCTCTCTAGTACCCTTTTTTATATTATCTATCTGTCCATTTTAATTTATCCTTATCTGAATTGTAAATATTCTCTGTATTTTTATTTATCTATTGTCCTTGTAATTAATTATCTGATATTTTCTTTATTATCTGTCAATTAATTTTTGTTATCATCCACCTCTATTCTTGTATTGGTTATATCATGTGTCTTCACTCATATATAATTGCAGATTCTTTCTCTATGATTTGATCAAGAAGAAAAGTTGATATTACCAAGAAAATGTCAATGTCCTTTACGTGTTCAAACTATATAGGAATATAATGACGAAAGAATTAACGATAAAGGACAATACTGATAATAATAATAATTATATTAGAGAATTATTATATATCACCTTTTTATCGTTTTGATAATGATAATATATATAAATAATGATGATGAGATGAGCATACTGTAATGATAATAATAATGGGTATAATAACAACGAGTATAGTCATGAAAATAGCCATAATAATGAAATCAATAATGATGATGATAATACCAACCATTAAAATAGTCATAATAATAATAAAAACAAGAAGAAAACAACATCAATACCCGAATGATAATACATACGATAATAATACCAATAATAATAAGCAAAAAAAAATAAAAAATAATAAAAATAAATAAATACATAAATAAATAAATAAATAAAAAATAAATAAAAATTAGGCTATTTTTACCACCATTCTCTAAAAGCAATCACACCCCCATGCCTCATTCTTCACAGTAACAATACAACTAATCATCCAGACGCCAGACCGATAACACTAAAAAAAACAACATCAAAAGTAAAAGGTGCCTCGTAAACATGATAATTGCAATAATCAACGATATTCCTCTCGGTAATTAAGATAATCATCTCGTTATCTTTTGTCTTCAGATGAGCGTATGACAGTAGCAGTTGGTGGTCTGTTCTGATGGTGATTTGCAATTGCTAAAGATATCCCTTGTAACTTGCAATTCCATTCAAATGTTTGGTGGGGGGGGGGGGGTTAGATTAGAGATTAATTGATCTAATTTGATTGAGGATTATATTGAAAGCATTTATCTCTTCGTATATTTTTTCGTTATATAATGTGGGAGGGAGATGATATAGAGCAATATAGAGGTAGAACATAAGAAAAAATATATATATATAAAAATAAAAATAACGATGATCCCAAAAGCAAAAGGAGAATGAGAATAACACAATTATATAGTCTGACAATCTTCCAAGGTCGAAAACCAAACCAAATTCGTTATATTTACCACTCTATTGCCTTTTTCCAGAGTGTTTTTTTTATTACTAAGAT
>NW_028234410.1:42564424-42571437 GCF_977035675.1 Penaeus japonicus
GACTTTGTAATTAGAGTGAAGTGTTTGCTGAGCCAAACTTTCATAGATTAATCTTTCCTTAAAGCAATAAATTCTTCCGAATGTCGGGAGGAAATCTTTTCCAACTTATGATTAGGGCAGAGAGGGTATAGAAAAACCCGGCTTAAATTTCCAAGTTGCAATTAATGGGGCCGTATTATCTTCGTTCACAAAAACCACATACGACCAATGATGCGGGTGCATGGTTTCCTATAAGAAAATAAAAGATAATAAAATTTTGTACACACCTCACTGGTCCTGCGCATTGGCACTGTGCAATCAGTTTTTCGGAATATCGGTTAAAAGCCGTTTGCTACTCATGTTTATTATTGATTGCCATGGCCGGTCCGTGGATTACAATTTACTGAAGAAATAAGCTGTAGCCGATCCGGCAAAGGGACAAGGTTTTATAGAAAAGTTCAATTCAAGATATTTGAGAATAAGCTCTTGGAAGGGCGGTTGTCAGTGCAGAGAGGATTTTATATTCAAAGGAGGCATTATCTATTAAACGGCATAGGCTATAAATTGCAGTAGGAACAAGTGTTCAAACTATAGTCTACAATATGTTAATCATGCATTCATTCATATTGTAAACATAGAAGTTGGAATCACAGTGTCGTTAACAAGAAGCCAAATTCAGTTTATTACATCTGCTATAGTGCAAAATTTTGTTACTATAATCGTATGCCTTTTCTCTTTCTCCCCCCTTCTGCTCTCTCACTCTCTCTCTCTCTCTCTCTTTCTTTATTGTGATATGTGAGTGGTGTGTGGAGTGTGTTTGTGTGGTCTTGTGGCATATATATTATATAAATAATATATATATATATATATATATTATATATATATATATATATCTAAAAAATATCTAAATCTATGTGTGTTATTATATATGTATATATATGTATATGAATATATATATATATATATGCTATATATATTATATATATATATATGTATGCTATATATGTATATACTATATATATATATATATATATATATATATCTATATATATATATATATATATGTGTGTGTGTGTGTTGTGTGTGACTGAATGTGTGTGTTTTGTGTGTGTGTGTGTTTTGTGTCGAGTGTGTGTTTGAGAATGTGTATATATGGTTTATATAAAACTATGTAAATATATATTTATAATTTATATATATAATATATATATATATATATATATATTCATATATATTTTAAAAATATATATTACATATCTATCTATCTATAAATATATATCTATATATATATATATAAATATATATACATATTTATATATATATATATATATATCTATATATATATATATATCTAATTATAATCAATTATATATTCATATGAGAATTACTTGTCTGCTTGCAAATAAAAATAATATAATAATAAATTAATGAAATATATATAATATATATATAAAATATATATTATTTATATATATTTAAATAAATAAATAAAAAGGTCAAATGAAGACTGAGGTGCAAAGTGAATAAGGAAGGGAACAGAGAAAGAGATAAACAGAAACAAAATCGTGCGTTTTCCCTTTGTTAAGTAAAAAAAATCAAAATTGGATCCAAGCCTCAAGACAAAAAAAACCCGGGATTTTACTTTCGAGGCAAAAATATATAAGAAAAAAAAATAACTCCCGGGGACGTCAAAGTTATCCAATATGGGTGATTTTCGTTCGTACTGCTTTCTTTTTATGTTTATAATAAATATATTTTGTAATGATTGTGAAATTAATAACTCATCACCTTAATTTTTTTGGGAAATCATAATGAGATACTAGTAAAAAAAAACCAATAATTTATATTATAATATATTATAAAAAAAATTTATATTTAATAAATATATATATATATTATATATGTAAATTATACATACAAAATATATATATATTTTTTATATATTATATATATTTATATATATATATGTATTTTAAATATTTTAATATATTTATATATTTATTATATATTATTATATTTTTGTATTATAGCATATATATTTATATTATATATATATTTATATATATTTATATATTTATTTTATTTTTTTTTATTTTTTAAATTTTTTATGACACAAGAACAAACCCAAAGGGGACTTGAAGGAAAAAGGTTTAGGGAAAAAGAATTGGATAGTCAGGGAAATAAAAGAAAGAAAAACAGGGGTATAAGGTATAAGGACTGGAGAGGCGGCGAAAAATAAATAAAAGCCTTGGGGCTAAAGAAAGGGAGGAAAAAGGGTGGGCATCGTTTGGACAGGCAAAGGGACCGAGCAGATAAGGGCGTAGCGGGTTTAAAACGTGATAAAAGTGTAGTAAAAATGCCTGACACAAGGAGAGTTTGCTGGAGGATGGTGATGCATGAGTTGAACAGGGTGAAAGGGTAAAGGATTAAAAGGAGGAACTGAAACACCTACGAAGGGGGTTAGACCAGATGAAATGCCATTAGAATGAAGATGTTAGGAAGATAGCAGTAAAAATACTAACGAGATTCTTAACGAATTGGGGTGAAGTGAAAGCAGGGACTGAAGAGTTTGTAATTCACTGTTACCGTTTTGTAAAAAAGGGGTGTATGCAAATTTAGGTAACTGCGTTCCACAGGTGTTTCCCTCATGAAATTTGGGAATGAGTAGTGGAACTGAGGGAGTGTTTAAACTGTTATCGGAAATATTGCAATGTTGGGTTTTTGGGGTTTGGAAAATCATTTTGTGCGAAAGAAGATTTGTGGTCACTAGGAGAGGTCAGGAGGGGGGGAAGTGTGGCAGGTGGCGAAGAAATTTTGAACAGGGGGGACGGCGGTGAGGTGGTGGTAGGAATGATGGAAAAAGGGTGATGGAGTTCCGGAGGGTGTGGGGGTTACACCTGCGATCAGCTTTGAGAGCTTTTTTTATTTTCATTGGTGTGGTTAAGACGAGATCGATCAAACTCTCGAAATCTTTCACGACCCCCCCCCAATGGCAGGATTTGGGGTGGATGGAAAATTAAAAGAAAGGGAAGTGAGTCAAATGTGGCGAGTTAAAATGGGTTTAAATTTCCCTTTAGAAGACAAAAAAGAAAAAAAAAAAAAAAAACGAGTTATTAGAAGGCCAGCTCAAGTAGGAGGGGGGAGGGCTTTCAGAGAGGCGAGAGTGCAATGTTTTTTGGGATGGGGTTGCAAGAATGAGGGGGGTGTACTGAGAGCGAGGGCTGTCAAAATAAAAGGTGTATGGTGAGATGAAAGGGGAAAATATCCCGGGTTGGGGGATGTATGAGAAAATGGAGATCACAGGCAAAATGGGATGGATGTCAACGAAAGCATTTTGTAAATTGATTTATTGTTGTTGTTGTGTAAATATTTTTCTATGTGATATTTTATTTCCATGATATAAAGATAAAAGATGAAAAAAATTAATAAAAAATAAAAGCATTTAAAAATAATAATGATATGGATTTTGGAAATTTTGATTATGATATAAAGTAACTTTATTATCATTTTTGTTATCATAATCTTATGATATTACATAACCCATTTTTTTTTCATCCCAAACCTATAAAAAAGGTAATGGTATTTCAAATTGATTCTGTGTTATTATTATCATCTAATCATTATTTTTATTGTTATCATTACCGATATCAATATCATTATCCCTTCTCATTATTTTTATTACCTTCAATAATGCTTTTTTTTCACCCTCTTTTTTGTCATTTTATTTTATTATTATTATTATTATTATTATTTTTATATTATATATATATTATATATTTATATATTTTTATATGTATATGTATATATGCATTTATGTGTGTATGTGGTGTGTGTTGTGTGTTTTGTTGTGTGTTTTTGTGTGTGTGTGGTGTGGGGGTGTGCGTGTTTTAAAAAAAATTGGGACAGTGTTTGTGTTAAATTGCGGTGAAGTTTTTTGATTATCATCTTTAGTTTTTACTAAAAAAAAAAGGGTAAATCGAAACCCCGTAAAAAATTATATAAAGTTGAAGAAGGGAATGGGTTGTGGGTGAAAACGTGGAAATGTATGTTTCAGAAAAATTTCAGAAAATCATTATTTAGAGGGTAGACATTTTTTTAAAAAGGTTTTTTAAACTATTAAAAAAAATTTGGACCAAATTGACAAAGTTATTTTTTGATCATAGGGTTTTGGGTGGCTTTTTTCTTAATTGATTTGGATAAAGCTTAGGCCTGTGATTTGTTTTACAGTAGACTGAGAAAAGATTTGTGTACGGGGGGGGGAAAAAAAAAACACCCACTAGGAATTTAATGTAGGTGAGTTTGGAATTGAATTTTGTAAGGATTCAAATTTGGTCTAAATCATTGCAAATAAGAAAATGTATAATTATGTATATAGATCGGGAGGTGAAGCTACTTTAGTTTTAAAACTGCAAAGTTTAAAATATTTAAAACGAGGTGCAATCTGAAGAGCCCCCTAAAATATAGTAAATTTTATATATATACTTTATTATATATATTATATATTATATATATATATATATATATATATATATATATATATTTTGTATATATATATATTTTATATATATTTTATATTATTTATATTATATTATATATATATAAATTTGTTTATAAAATATATATGTTTTTAGAATTAAAATATATATATGTTTTTTTCCCTATTTTTATATAAAATATAATTATTATTATTATTAAAATATTTTAAAAACTGTGTTTGTGTGTTTGTTTTTTTTTTGTTTTTTTTCCCTTCTTTTATTTTTATAGATCTTTTTTCCAAAATCATTACCGTTATTTTGCTATGGATTATAATGATGATAGTTTTATAACTCCAACATCAAATTTTGGTATGGCAACTTTCTGTCGTTCACATTCCCTCTTATACGGATCAACAGAACTTGTAATCTCGGTGACAAGACTTTTTAGCTTTTTAATAATCGAGCCAAGGGGAGAGTGGAGGGGAAATTGAAATTTTGCTGAGGAGAACGTCCCCTACCCATGTTAAATTACAAAGAAAAACATGAGTTTTCCCCTTTAAAAATCGTCAAACAGGTGATGGGGCGTCGGTATCTCTCAGTATGTTTAGATAATTTTTCGTTTACATACAAGGATCAAAATTCTTAATAAATTTTATTTATTTTCTAAAACATTATCATTAAGAACGTTGGTAAAAATAATAAGAAAGTAATAATAATAATAATAATAAAATTTAAAATAAAAGTAATGATAATAAAAAAAACAGTAAGTAAATTTGATGTCCAAACCTCTTTATTTTGATGTTAGAAATTTTAACGCTTTGCTGTTTTGAATAATTATAAACATGGTTTTATGCAAATATGGATATGCACAACAACCCCACACACCAACCCCACACCAAAACACCACCAAAACCCCACACAAAACACACACCCCACACAACCCCACCACACACCCCACCACCAACACCATTAATATTATATATATATATTTTTAAAAATATATTTTTCTATATTTAGAAATTTTATATAAATATAAAGTATCATTCTTATTAAACATTTTAACAATTCATTATCTCATCAGCTGCTGTTTTAAAAAATGATAAACACTATGGTAGTTATTAAATTTTTATTTGTGTGGTGTGTGTGTGGTGTGTGTGTGTGTGTGGGGTTTTGGGGTGTTTTGTGTGGTGTGTTATATTATTTTAAAATTAATTTATATTATATATATAAATATATATATATATATTTATATTTTTAATATATATAATTATATAATAAATATTTATGTTTACATACCATCATTAATATTTATAAAAATTTTATTTTATTTTTAATATATATATATTAAATATTTTTTAAATTATTTATAAATAATATATATATTATATATATAAATATAAAAAATTTTTGTTATATATAAAATATATATATATTTATATTAATTTTATACCCCCCCCGTATGTATGTATGTAGTTGTATTTATATATATATATATTATATTTATATTTTTATATTTTTTATATATTAATATATAGAACACACACCAACCCACACACAACACCCACACACACACAAACAAACATATATTTTTATATATATATATATATATTTTATTAAAATATTTTTGTAGACACACGCACCGGGCCCCACACACACACTTTTTTTTGTTTTTCTCCCCTATGATATAATGTTCAAAAAAATCAAATAAAAAGTTCTTAAAAATCCACAATAATATTTTTATAAAAGTATTTGTAAATAGTATTATATTAAAATAATTTTTCATTTATAAAGTAAAGACAAAGATGATAAAATGAAATTTTAAGTTTGATTTAAAAATGATGAAACAATAACATTATTTTTACCATTGTGTTTTCATTTTATTAAACCATGCTGATGAGGATAATGATATTGTTAATACTAGTTATAATAAGAAGATACTTTAATATCAACACTTTTATGATAAGCATCAACATTAGAGAACCTTTAATTTTCCAAACGTCTTTTAAACAAATTCCAAAAACATGATTCCAAAATTTTCTTTTTAAGTTATCCACTAAATTGATATAAAACAAACACGGTGGAACCCCGCGCGGAGGGGTGGGTTCAACCCCCCAATTAATTCCAGGGGGCCGGGAAAAATTTGGCCTACTTGTTAAACTAGAATCCCCTTTGGAGTTTGGGTGTATCTGCTTTTTAAAGGAACAGGGTTTTATGGCAGGTCCTTTAAAAAGGGTAAAATGGTGGAAAATTTTTATAGGGCAAGGAGATTGTTGATAGGGAGACACACCCACACCACACACACACCCACACACCACACACACACAACAATATAATTTATATATAATTTATATATTTTATATATTATTATATTAATATGTTAATATATATGTATATTTATTTTAATATATATACATATATTTTAATAATATATATATATATATATATATATATATATTTTTATTTATTATGTGTGTGTGGGGGTGTGTGTGTGTGTGTGTTTTGTGTGTGGTGAGTGTTGATGTTTATATGTTTTTATATATATATAATATATATATATAT
>NW_028234410.1:42574037-42579037 GCF_977035675.1 Penaeus japonicus
GCTGAAATAATAATTAAAATAAAGAAAATGTCACAAGAAAAACATAATTATTTTCGCCTGTGGTAGTCCTTTTTCAATTGAATTCTTGTATTTAATTCAATATAAGGTGCGTCGTATTAAGTCAAGAAAAGGAATGCTTTTCAATGGAATCAAGAGCCATGATTCAATTGCAAATGCAAAACATAAATGTGAACCTTCAAATACAAATAAAATTCAAATTCGATTATTACGTATTTTTCATATACATTCGTCAATTATATTTATAAAAAAGACCCTGATATTCATTTAGTCAGCCAGCTTCTTGGAGTTGTAGTTAGGTTAGATCCCTAGAAAGACTATTGAAACAGTATCGGAATAATAGGTTAAAATTATTTTTGGAGTTTATCAAAGGGGACTTTCACTTTACTTTGTGACAAGATAGCAAACGAGAAACAAGTTGATGTAATTAGTAACTGTGAGAAAATTATTCTTTTACATAATTACAGGAACTGAGTTAATAGTTTTCAATGTTTGTTCAATACGTTTATGAGGAATGTTATTTGCACCAGCTGATATTATGTTGCAATTATGCATATATCAAGGAAGCTTATCAATAATTTTCAATGTTTGACTGCTGTTCAAATAGATGAATTAAGGATACTTATTTATGAATATTGATTCTAAACAGTTAAGTGTTAACGATAAAATGTTGAATCACTTGTCCATGCCAACATTTTAGAGATAATCATTTCAAATTTTAGAAATATGGGCACTTATGTATAATTGCAGAAAATAATTCATAACTCCAATGTTTGATTCAGAATGATTCTATGCAATAGGCATTTGTACCGAGTGGCTTCATATGATCAGCAGATGTGTTTAGTGGATATTCTATATGGGAAAAAAAAAATCCTTGGAATTAAACCAATTATGTTAAACGTTTACAAAGGAGGTAATATCTATTATTTGATAGAAGTTTTCAAAGTGAATCACTAGATGCATAAATCAGATTGAAAACACTTATCCGGCAAGGGTGAGGAAGCAGATATATAACAAGTCAAATGTAAGAAAAAATAGATAAAAATGATGATCTGAACAGTGGCTTTACATGTTCATTTTTATGTATTTGACCGTATTTGAAGCGAATACAATAAATACAAGGATTAATTCGAAATCTACGTAAATTCAGATTGTCACCTATAAGTAAAATGAAAAAAAAAAAAACATTTTTTGTGTATTACAAATACAAATAAACATTAGACCCCATGCCTGATTATGATTGTGATGAAAATGATGATGATTATGATTACGACGATGATAATTGAAAGAGCCGTACCTATGATGCAACTCAGAACAAGAAAATAGTCACTATAAAAAGAACAAGGTGTTTCATAATTCACACAGCTTGCAACAATCATGACACATGACACGATGCAATAGCAATCCTCCGAACACAGTTTATTTTTAGGTTGATGTCTGCACTAGAGACGAGGATGATGATGAGGATGATGATGAAGATGATGATGATGATGGCAATGGTGATGATGATGGTGATAGCGATGGTGATGATAATGGTAATGATGGTGATGAGGATAATAATAATGATGATGATAGTGACAAGGGTGAAAGTGGTGGTGTTGATAATAACAACAATAATGATGATGATGTGTATAATGGCGACTGAAGGAATGATGATGATGATGTGAATAACAACAAGTAATGAAAGTAATAGTTGACTGAGTTTATTCATGATTGTAATAGTTAATGATAAATCCCTCTACAATGCTAATGCAACGACAAAAAAAAACAATTAAAACACAATCTTTGAATATATTTATTTTGTGCATCACCGATATGATAATGGTGATCATGGTGATTGTGATGATAAGAGTACCAATAATTATAATATTGATAACAGTAATAATAATAATAATGATAATAATAATGATAATAATAATAATAATAATAATAATAATAATAATAATAATAATAATAATGATAATACTAAAAATGATAATAGTAACAGTAATGATGATAATACTAAAAAGGATGAAAATAGTAAAAGTAATGATGATAACACTTATGATAATGATAATAGCAATAATGAAAATAAAAATAGGCATAACAATATTGATAAGGATAATGATAATAATGATAACAACAATTATAATGATAATGAGGATAAAGTTGATGCTGATAATGATAAGAATAATTAAAATGATAATGATGGTAATGATGATGACAATAATGATAATAATAATCATAATAATATTAATAATAGCAATAATTATGATGGTGATAATAACAATGGTAATAATAATGATGATAACGATAATAATGGTGATAACGATGATGATGATGATGTTGATAATGATAATGGTAATAATAATGATAATAATGACGATAGTAATAACAATGATGATAATGACAATTGTCATGATGATCATGGTGAAAATAATGATAATAGTAATGATAATAGTGATAACAATGATAATAATTACATTTGTAATAATAATAATGATACTAATGATAATGATGATACAGATAATAGTAATAATTACAATGATTACAATAATAATGATACTTATATTTATGATGGTAATGATTATAATAATAATAACAATGCTATTAACGATAAAATTAGTAGTATTAATAATGTTAATGATAATAATAACAGCAATAACAATGATAACAATAACTGTAATCATAATGATGCTAACAATGATATAAATCAACTCAATAGCAATAATGATAACAATGATAAAAAAAGAAAGACGCATGATATGACACCCACAATATCAATATGACGATGATTATGACAATCCAATATCAATAATCATGAGACGCGATTCCTTGCTTCGTTGCTAGAGCTTGCATCAGCGGTGACACGATGATCTGCACCTGTAAACCTAGGAAACGAGGCAGCTGTAGTTGTCTGGTCTCTCGATGGGCGCGGTTAAAGAAGCCCGTGTTATGCACCACGAGCGAATTTCGACGCTACCCAAGATGGCCGGAGCTGATTTCTTATTTATGTTCGTTGGTTTATTTGGCGGGTGTTTACTTAGATGGATTTCAAAGCTTGTGATGTGCTTTGCTTTCGTTGCTTTTTGCGCCAGGTCGTTTTACATTTCTTGCTCTGTTTCTTCTGTTTGTTTGTGGGTGTGTGTGGGGGGGGGAGTGTAGGGGTGTAGGTGGGTGTGGGTGGGTGTGGTTGGGTGTGGGTGTGTGGGTGTGGGTGTGTGGGTGGGTGTGTGGGTGTGTGTGTGTGTGGGTGTGTGTGTTACCGTCTTTGTTTTGCTCTTGTTTTTATTGGCTGTCGTCTTTGTATTTTTGTTTCTTTTCCAGTTCTTTATTTCAATGCTGTTTCTTATTCTTTTTGTTGTTGTTGTGGCCTGAATTCTACTCTATTCTTGTTTCTCTTCCCCTCTCATTTAATCCCTCTCTTTTTGTGTGTGGATTATTTCGTTTCTGTGCCTTTGCCCTGTCCTCTCTGCATCTTTTTTTTTTCACTCCCTCCTTTGTTTTAGTCTTGTGATCATTTTTATTCATTTCTTGCCCTCAAGCTTCTCTCTTTTCGTGTTTCTTCCTTCTGTCTTTGTATGATTATTGCTGTTTATTCCTTCCCTATGCCTCATTCCCCATCCCGCTCATGTCTTTGTACTTGTTGCTTATTCTTTAAGCGAGAAGCGCGAAGGCGGAAGTAGATCCTATATCCAAGAGAAATATGGCTTCACGTAAAACAAATCCTTGCTCGTAAAGGAATTAATATACGTCGTGATCCTTCGAAAGCTGGATGATATTTAACAAGAGTTTAACAAGAGTTTAGCTATCCATTGTTTTTTTCTTTTTTCTTTTTTTTTCTTTTTTTTTGTATAATCTTCTTAGTCCAGATCACAGATTTCCAGTAACAATCAACAGAGAAATATTTCTAAATCATTGTCCCTTTACAGGTAGTAAATTGAAGTCATTTTATAAATCTCGCTTACTAGGGAGAAAACTCATATAATGACGATTTAAAGAGATAAACAACAGACATAAAAACATAGAAAGGGAAGGTGTGGGGACTCGCCCAAAATCAATAGGTAACATCAACACAAATACGGGTGAATAGGGCGTTGCATACAAGGCCAAAGAAGTTAGATAGAAAACAGCTTATGGGGCATTTTCTAGTCCAAAAAGAGATATTTTTACAGATTAAAAACTAGAAGAAAAGATTCAAAGACAAGCGACCTTACAAATGCTTAAAACATTAGTTTCAGATACACCAAGTCTACTTCCAATTTCTTAAAGAAAAAAAAAATAATTTCCTAGCGGCAAGTTTTATCACGGACCGTACTTGTGAATGAATAATTAAATTGTATTCCCGAACATTACGCAGATCCCGTTTATCTCTGGGAAATGTAATCAGCTGGTACCTGATTTATGGCACAATCGTAGTTAAATTACATTCTGTCAATAAAGTTTTTTGCATAATCCTGTAAACAAGTAAAGAACCATTAAAACTAACATTAAAACCAATCAACCCAATAGCACGGACGGATATATGGCGGTGGTTACAAGGCAAGATAAAAAATTATGATATTTTGCCGTGTTCATGTTTGAAATAACACCATGCCACGGGACACTCAGACCAGGTGGTTTCTCGAGTGACAAGTGGGCACTTGGATCGCTTTCCCTTGCCATCCTCCTGCCTTCCATTCCAAGATTGACTACGCTACTCTCCCCCTCCCCTCCCCACTCATCCTTTTCTCTCCCACCCCCCCAACTCAAATCAGCCTCTAGTCGATCCTGCCCGATCCTTCTCTTCTTGCCTCACCTCCTACCCTCCCCATCCCTCCTCCATTCCCCCTCCCCCTCCCCCCCCCCCTCTTCCTTTCACCTACCCTTCGACCAGCCCTTCACCCCCGATCCCCAACCCCCCCCCCCTCCATCCCACACCCCACACCCTTCCGATAAGTGTTCACGTGCGTGCGCTCCGTAACCTTCAGCCAATGCAGGAAGACTGAACATGAACGCGCGAG
>NW_028234410.1:42580268-42587768 GCF_977035675.1 Penaeus japonicus
AAGAAGGAGGAAGTGTGAGGAAGGAGGGAGGAATGAGGTTGAGAGAGGAGAGAGGATGGACGAAATAGTGAGTAAGGAAGAAGGAGTTAAAAGAGGGAGAGAGGATTGAGGAGCGAGGAGGGAGAGGAGAGGAAGTGGGATGAGGAAGAGATGGAGGAGTAGAATGAGGAGGGGGAAGGCGAGAAATGAGGATAGGGGAGGCGGGGTATCTAAATCCCCCCCCCCCCCATCCCCTCCCCACCCGCCATTCCTCCCCTGGCTTCCCTTACCGCTTGTCTTATTGTTTTACGATTTATGCCCCTCTGGGTGTTTGTTTACGGGAGGTGAGCGTGTAAGTGTGTTTGTTTGTTTGCATAGGGCATAGAAGGTTAGTATGACTTAATATTAATCAAGATTATATTTTTTTCTTTTTTATGACATTATTGATATTGAAAAGAAGAGACATATATGAGGATGATAGTAACTTGATGATACACACACACACACACACACACACACACACACACACACACACACACACACACACACACACACACACAAATATATATATATATATATGTGTGTGTGTGTGTGTGTGTGTGTGTGTGTGTGTGTGTGTGTGTGTGTGTGTGTGTGTGTGTGTGTGTGTGTGTGTGTGTGTGTGTGTAATACACGCGCGCACAACACACACAAACATCACCACACACACACACACACACCTATATATATATATATATATATATATATATATATATAATATATTATATATAGATATATATATATATATATATATTATATAATATAATATATATTATACATTATATTTATATATTTATATATATCTATATATAATATATATTATATATTATATATATATCTATAATATATATAATATATATAGACAATATATATATATATATATACCCACCAACAGAGAAAGCAGAGAGAGAGATGAGAGAGAGAGAGAGAGAGAGGATGAGAGATCGAGAGAGAGAGAGAGAGAAAGAGATAGAGAGCAGAGAGAGAGAGAGAGAGAGAGAGAGAGTGAGAGAGAGAGAGAGAGTGAGAGAGAGAGGAAATAAAAGCGACAGAAAAAAAAAAACACATTAAAGATAAAGAAGAGAAAGAAGGGAATCAAATTAGGTTGAAGAAATATTGCAAATTATTTTGTCCTTTCTTTCCGGTGGCTGTTAATTGTCTTTGAAAAAAATCTCTAGACTCAAACTCCTGAACCGGAACTTTTCTGACGCAAACACATAAAATCATAAACCAAACAGTAACAGTAATACTCAAGCAACAGGAATATCAACAGACATTCCGAACAGTTGCAACAATAATACTCATGATATGTTGTAAAATCAATGACACTGTATAGAAGTATCATTAATGACTACCATGATAAAGATAGTGGCCAAATCATGACAGGAATGGTAATAATGATAGAAAATGATACCGGATGTCTTGATGATTAAGAGGGTTATGATAATGATGGCAATAATGATGCTAGCAGCATATGCAAAACAATGAAATAAAGAAGGATGAAAATTAATATGGACCAATTATATAACAATAATAATGATACTACGAATTTAAAAAATACGAAAACAGTGTTTAAGATGATAATGAGAATAATTATGATAATGATAAAAGTACTCAGTGATAATACATGTATTAAGGTAATACGGATGAGAATGAAAATGTTAATGATATCTATGATAATAATGGTGATAGCATAAAAAAAAAGAAAAATCGGTAGTGACACTACTAACGATAATAACAACGAGGATAGGAATGATGATGGTTATAATGATAATTATGATAATAATAAGGGGATAATAATAATAATGATAATAATAATAATAATAATAATAATAATAATAATAATAATAATAATAATAATAACAATAATAATAATGATAATGATAATAATAATATTAATCATAATGATAGTAATAATAAAGTGATGATACTAATGATAAGGTAATGATGATGATAATGATGATGGTGTTACCGATAAGATCAAATAGCAATAATATTAACAATAATAATGACTCTGGTAGAGCTGATGATAGGCACAACTAATGATAGATTAAAACAAACAGACAAAGAAAACAGACAATTCTCTATAAACACGAAATAGAACACGACATAAACAAGTTTCTTAATCATCCAAAACCCGTAGAACTAAAACCCAATTAAGGATTGTCTCTGTTTTCCTTTCTCCTAAGAACAGACTGAAGAACAACGAAATATAATAAAGAGAAGGAAGGGAAAAGAAGGAAAAAAAAGGATGAGATAATGTGAAAGAAATGATGAAGAAGGAAGAGTCTACATGTAACTCAAAAAGAACAAAGACTAAACACTCAAATAATATTTTATTAAGATGGAAGAGGAACGTAACTTGATTTTCTCTTTCTCTCTCTCTCTCTCTCTCTCTCTCTCTCTCTCTCTCTCTCTCTCTCTCTCTCTCTCTCTCTCTCTCTCTCCTCTCATCTCTCTCTCTCTCTCTCTCCTCTCTCTTCTCTCTCTCTCTCTCTCTCTCTCTCTCCTCTCTCTCTCTCTCTCTCTCACTCTCTCTGTCTTCTTCTCATCTCTCTCGCGGTGTAGTGGTATATATATATATATAGATATATATATATATATATATATATATATATATATATATATATATATATATATATATATATGTATATAATATATATACACACACACCATACATATGTATGTATTTATGTATGTATACATATATGTATGTATATGTGCACATATATACAAGTTTTAAAAGTAAAACTCAAAGTCCCCACAAGATAAACACATCTCCCAAGACCGAAGAAGACTCCACGCATCCCAAGGGAGCAGCTTCCATGGATCACAGGGGAGCCCTCGATAAGATATTAAAAGAAGAGAATCCTTCCTCTTGCACTCACACGATTGGGAGATAAGAAGCTCATCAGTTTGACCCCGAATGACCCCCGGCGAGTGAGGTCCTGATAGGTCACGCCAAATCCTCAGCTGATGTTGTGTTTCTTTGACCTTGGCTTTGATCGGATGACGTGATGATAACGACATTTTGAAATTTCTGATAGACACGTTGATCTTTTAATCCTGGGTCAAAATCAGCTTTAAATTTTTTCTTTCCTTCTTGTCTTCATTCATTTCTTTGTATACTAATGTATTTTCGTCTTTCTCTTCTCATTCTTCCATTTTCTCCTACACTGTTTGCCTCTCTTTTTCTCTCTCTTGCTCTCTCTCTCTCTCTCTCTCTCTCTCTCTCTCTCTCTCTCTCTCTCTCATCTCTCTCTCTCTCCTTCCCTTCTCATCTCTCTCCTCTCGCCCTCTCTCCCATCCTCTCTCTCCCTTTCTCTCCTTCTCTCTCTCTTTCTCTCTCCTCTCTTCTTTTCTCACCATTTTTTTTTTTTTTTTTATTTTTTTTTTTTTTTTTTTTTTTTACTTTCCAGTCTATTTGCCCCCCCCTCTCTCTTTCTAATATTTTGTCCACTCTCTTTTTGTTAGTCAGTCTCTCTCTCTCTCTCTCTCTCTCTCTCTCTCTCATACCTCTCACTCCTCCTCTCATCTCTCTCTTCTCCTCTCCTCGTCTTCTCGTCTCTCTCTCTCTCTCTCTCTCTCTCTCTCTCTCTCTCTCTCTCTTTCTCACCATTTTTTTTTTTTTTTTACTTTCCAGTCTATTTGCCCCCCTCTCTCTCTTTCTAATATTTTGTCCACTCTCTTTTTGTTAGTCAGTCTCTCTCTCTCTCATCTTTCTCTTCTCTTTCTTCCATTTTCTCCTACACTGTTTGCCTCTCTTTTTCTCTCTCTTTCTCTCTCTCTCTCTCTCTCTCTCTCTCTCTCTCTCTCTCTCTCTCTCTCTCTCTCTCTCTCTCTCTCTCTCTCTCTCTCTCTCTCTCTCCCTCTCACCATTTATTTTTTGCTTTCGTGTCTATTTGTCCCGCTCCTCTCTCTCTCTTTATTTCTAATATTTTGCCCAGTCTATTTTTGTTACTCAGTCTCTCTCTCGCTATCACGTTCTCTCTCTCTCTCTCTCTCTCTCTGTCTCTGTCTCTCTCTCTCTTTTCGTTCTCTCTTTCTCTTTCCCTCTCTCTCTCTCTCTCTCTCTCTCTCTCTCTCTCTCTCATCTCCCCCCCCCCCCTCCCCTCTCTCTCTCTCCCTCCTCTATTCTCTCTCCCCTCGCCACCCCGTCCTCATCTCTCTCTCTCTCTCTCTCCGCTCTCTCACCTCTCTCTCTCTCTCTCTCTCTCCCTCTCTCTCTCTTTCTCTCTCTCCTTCTTTCTCCCCACATTTCTCTGTGGGTCTCTCTCATCCACTCACTCTCTCTCTCCCCGATTCTCTCTCCTCCTCCTCCCTCTCTCTCTCTCTCTATCTATCTATCTCCCTCTCCCCCCCCCCTCTCTCTCTTCCCTCCCCTTCCCTTTTCTCTCTCTATCTCTAACCCCCTCCCTCCGTCTCACTCCCTCTCTCTTCTCTCACCCTTCGAGTCCTTCTCCGAACTCATCAGAAGTGGTTTCAGCGACAGAGATCGTAATCCTCTTTTACCGTCGACCTGCTCTCATGCCTGCACATACCTGCTTGCGGACACACACGCACATGAACACCCACCAACATGCAAGCACTTACATACACTTACACACAGAAATGTATATATACACACATATACTACTACCTTCAAACAGGCATATCGACTCACAGACACAACACAAACACAAACAACCTACTTCCTGCAAAAAACACACCCACAATTTCTTCCCTCCCTCATTTGAAATCACCACACGCACAATACACAATACAAATACACTAAATATTCCCTAAAACACATAGAACTCCCCCCCTCCCCTCACCTCTATACACCGCCCAGACAGCATAAACACACAAACAAACAAACAACCAAACTTACAAACAAATACACTAAGACTTCCCTCTATCCCCTTCCAAAACGCCATCCACAAAATACAACCAGACAAACACATAAACAAACAACCCACCTTCCCAACAAACACACCACGCCCCCCCCCCCCTGTCCCCGTCCCCGTCCCCTTCCCAAAACACCAGCCACACACACACACACACACACACACACACACACACACACATACACACAAAAAAAAAAGAAAGAAAGAAAGAAAAAAAAAACAGGCACGAAACACCACAAAGGATTCAGTCATAGGGTTCAAATGACAGACAAAACAATCAGTGGCAGAAATGAGCAGGATCGATGTCAAGATGTCATCTAGAGCTGACACAAAATCGCCTTACATTATAAATGGGGCTTGTGATCACGACGTCCATTAGACCGACAGTTCTCGACCATATAAGATGCTTAAGGAGGAAAAGTAACTTATAAGATTTTTTTTTTTTTTTTCGTTTTCTTGGTAGGGGTGATTTTCGTTTTTATATTCTCTATCTTGTTTTTTTCTCTCTCTCTTTCTCTCTCTCTCTTTCTCTCTCTCTCTCTCTCTATCTATCTATCTCTCTCTCTCTTTCTTTCTCTCTCTCTCTCTCTCTCTCTCTCTCTCTCTCTCTTTCTTTCTGTCTCTCTCTCCTTCCCCCCCTCTCTCTCTCTTTCTTTCTCCTCTCTCTCTCTCTCTCTCTCTCTCTCTCTCTCTCTCTCTCTCTCTCTCTCTCTCTCTCTCTCTCTCTCTCTCTCTCTTTCTTTCTGTCTCTCTCTCCTTCCCCCCCTCTCTCTCTCTTTCTGTCTCTCTCTCCTTCCCCCCTCTCTCTCTCTCTTTCTTTCTTAATAGGTAATAATGAATAAGCACGCTAGAGCTAAGTTGTTTAGAGTATTAACATAGAATAAATTCGACTTCAATAAGCATATGCAAGAGGATTTCTTTTCTTTAGATCCCTGTTTTCATTTCCTCTTGTCTTTCCCTGTAAGTACCTATAGGCAGAGTAGAAAAGCCAGACCTACAATATATATATATTTACATATATATATAGTATTATATACCAATATATATATATATATACCTACCCCTACTTACGCATACATTTTATGCTATATATATACTATACTATATACTATATATATATATATGTAACAATATTAATACCCTCACTATACCCTTATATATATACTATATTATGTAGTATATTATATATTACTGTTTTTTCCACTCTTTCTTTTTTATGATTATTTTCTACACAGAGCACACACACACAACACCCTACACACCAACCATATATATACCTATATATATGTGTGTGTGTGTGTGTGGTGTGTGTGCATATATCTATACTATATATATAATATAATTGATATATATATATATACGATATTTTATATATATATATATATATATTATATATATATATTATCCTATATATGATATATATGTAATCTGTGTGTGTGTGTTGTGTGGTGTGTGTGTGTGTCGCACATGGATTGTGTTTGTTTCTTTGTATCTTTATGTATCATCATATTTAAACGCACTCAACACAACACCCACACTAAAGCGAAACGATGAGAGAATGAGAGGAAAGAGAGAGAGCAAGGAGAGAGACCCAAAAACACACAAGAAAAAAGGAGCAGCAGAGAGAGACGAGGAGAGAGAGAAAGGAGAGAGGAGAGAGAGAGAGGAAATAGAGAGAGTGAGAGAAGCGAGAGAGCAGACGAGCACGAGCATGAGAGAAGAGAGAGGAGAGAGAGAGATCAAGAAATGCAGAGAGAACGGAACAATAAATGAGGAGAACACAGAGAAGAGAACTCGCGACTCTTTATCACCGTGAGATTATCGCCCGACTAATTTGTCTTCTGTCTTCTGCAGTAGATTATCCCATACAATGCAAGTCTTGGGGGTCCTGCCATGGATCGCACCTCGTCGTAAATCAGTCTCTTAAGAAACACGAAAAAAAAAGGAAAAGAAAAAGAGAAAGAAAGAGCAGAAAAAAAGAAGGAAGAAAAGGAAAAAGCGACGAGAGAAGGGACCGTCCTTGTCTATCAGTGACAAATGTCTTGGGAATCTATTATTTGTTATCAAATTACTTCAGCTTCCTCAATTCGAGACCTTTTATCTTCATCAGTATCTGTCAAGTGGGATGCATGCGTCCGCCTCTTTCATCTTGTCGCCCTCTGCTTTTTTTTTTTTTTTTTTTTCTTGTGTGCGGAAGGGGGAGGGCGGGGTAATTGAAGAACGCACTTATATTATCATTACTATATATATATATAATATATACTAAATATACTCATATATATTAATATATATTTATATATATATATACTTTCTGCAAAAAAAAAATTATATTATATGTATATATCATAGCATATATAATGTATATGTATATATACTACTATATTATATCCAGTATATATATACTATACCTCCCCCAACTATATATACCTCAACCTATCATATGACTATGTACTCACTATATATATCGTTATGTAATACTATATATATAAGATATATATATATATACATATACATATATACATACTCACGACATACAAAATTTATGCATATATCTATACTGTATAATACATTACATTATATATTCACGATATATGTT
>NW_028234410.1:42592768-42595268 GCF_977035675.1 Penaeus japonicus
AATACAATGGAAGGGGTAAATAGACGATGGAAAGGGGAAGAGGAAAGGTTACTGGAAGAGGGAAAAGGGGTAGGGAAAAGGCAAGAGAGAGAAGGAAGAGAGAGGAGAGAGAGTATACATATATATATATATATTATATATATATCATATATATATATATATATTGAGAGAGAGAAGAGAGATACGGTAGAGAGGAGAGAGCAGAGAGAGAGGAGAGAAGAATGATGAGCGAAGAGAGAGAGCGGAGAGAGAGAGAGAGACGAGAGATAGAGAGCGAGAGGCGAAGAGAGATGAGGAGAGAGTGAGATACATATATTATATATATATTATATATATATATATATATAATATATATATTATATAATATAGAGAGAGAGAGAGAGAGAGGAGAGTAGGAGGAACACAAAGAGAGAGAGAGAGAGAGAGAGAGAGAAGAGAGAGAGAGAGAGAGGAGGAGAGAGTAGGGAGAGAGCGAGAGAGCGGATGAGAGAGGAGAGGATTAGAGAGAGAGATGAGATTGGAGCTGAGAGAAGAGAGAGAGAGAGAAAAGAGGGAAAGAGAGAGAGACGAGAGGAGAGAGGTAAGGGACTGGAGGAAGAGAGTGAAAACAATAAGTTATACGGACCACCATACTCTCACTTCACAATAGCCAAGAAAATCATCAGACACATTTCTCCTGCCCTTTTCTCTTACCTTTTTTTCTCTCTCTTCCTGGTTCTTGAACGACCCTCGCAGAGAACATGTGTATTTATAGAACAAGGAAATATGTTCATCCACATCTCCCAGATAAATATATTTCCCGTGTTCCTTCGCTCCTTTCAACACTTTTATGATAAAGCTCTTAAAAATGGAATAAATAGTAAGAGTAAGTGAGAGCTAGAGATGAGGCAGGTAAGAAAAAAGAGAATGAGAAAGAGAAAGAAAGAGAGAGATAGAGAGAAGGAAGAGAAGAAGAGAGAGGTGAGAGAGAGAGAGAGATGAGTAGAGAAGAGAATGAGAGAGAATTGAGAGAGAGAGAGAGAGAGAAAGTTAGAGAGTGAGAGGAGAGAGAGAGAGAGAAAGTTAGAGAGAGAGGAGAGAGAAGAGAGAGAGAGAGAGAGAAGAGGAGTGAGGGGTGTGAGAGAGAGAGAGAGAGAAAGTTAGAGAGAGAGAGAGAGAGAGAGAGTGAAGAATAGAGAGAGAAGAGGAGAGAGAGAGAGAGAGAGAGAGAGAGAGAGCAAAGACAAAGAGAGAGAGAGAGTGATGGAGGAGGTGAGTGAGTGGAGAGAGAGAGAGAGAGAGAGAGAGAGAGAGAGAGAGAGAGAGGCAGAGACAGAGAGAGCAAGAGAGACAGAGACAGAGAAAGAGAGAGAGAGAAAGAACAGCAAATTCATAGAAAAAACAAACAAACAAACAGAACAAAAAACACAGAAAGGATAACTAAACTGCAGGCCGCCACACCGTAAAATCCCAGATATATGGAACCCACTTCATTTTGCCCGATAACCAGAAAACCCACATCGAAAAAAAGTAGTCCAAATCAAATATAACCCTATAAGACGACCAACCGGGCCCCCCCCCCTAAAAAAAAAAAAAAAAAAAAAAAAAAAAAAAAAAAAAAAAAAAAACACTCAAGAACTTCAAAAGTTTATCCGCAATAAAAGAAAACCGAAAAACCCGAAGGCTTGATATCCAATCCTGCGATATCTCAAGGAGTCGAGTCATAAAAGGGAGCCGCTGGTATTAATCTCCAGAGCCGCGGACACTTTGTGAAGAAATGCTATAAACATAACGAGTGATTACACCTCCAAATCGAGGTGATTATGAACTTCTTGTGGCTAATAGTTTTGCATTAGAATTATCTAAATATGGCGAGCGGGAGGGGGGGAAGAGGGAGGGAGAGGGAAGAGAGAGGGAGGGAGGGGAGGGATGATGGAAGGGAGAAGGGGTAATGGGGAGGGAGGGAGGGACGGGGGGGGGGGGAGTGTGCGTGCCAGTATGCTTGCATGTAGTTTATTATGGTCTTGTTTTATTGGTTTTCGATTTTCTTCCTCTTCATTTTCTTCGCCTTTTTCTTCTTATCGGTGTTCGTTGTTGCCATAAATATAATTATCATCTTTATCATCATCTTCACTATATTAACTGTTGTCATCATTATCATCATCATAATTATCCTCCTCTTCCTCATCTTCATAAATCTCTTTATATAAGTACTTCGCCAATAAAATTCACAAGAGAACAGTTAAAAAATGAAAGACAAAGAATTAAAGGTTCTAAATAAAGATAACATTATGAAGGAAAAAAAGTGATAATCACAGGATAGTGATAAACACGAACGAAATGTCAATAGAAAATCAAATAAAATAGAAAATGTTAAGATATATATAAAAAAGCCAAATAATAAAGTGACATAATGATGATAATGATAATGATTATTATAATAATAGTGATAATAGTTATAGTGATGATAATGATAGCGACAATAATATTACTGATAATGATAATGATAACGAAGATAATG
>NW_028234410.1:42607768-42610268 GCF_977035675.1 Penaeus japonicus
ACCAGTCAAGTGCTCACGGTATCATTATCTGGTGCTACATCTATTGCATGATTACTAGGGGCACATAAAAATACAAATTACCATTTTTTTCTCCTAACATGTATTGCAGTGACAATCTGACTAGCTATTTGTGTGTGTGTGTATATATATGTATAAATATATTATATATACATACATATATATATATATATATATATATATATATATATATATATATGTGTGTGTGTGTGTGTGTGTGTGTGTGTGTGTGTGTGTGTGTGTGTATGTGTGTGTGTGTCCGTGAATGTGTGTAAATGTGTGTGTATGTGTGAATGTATGTGTGTGAACGTATTTGTATGTGTGTGCGTGTATGTGTATGTGTGCGCGCGCGCGTGGGTGTGTGGGCGGGTGTTTGTGTGTTTCAATTCATTATACATTTAAATATTCATATAAACCTTATATGTACGTAGCCCCCCCCCCCCCCCCCCCCCCCCCCCCCCCCACCCCCCCCCCCCCCCCCCCCCCCCCCCCCCCCCACCCCCCCCCCCCCACCCCAACAACACACAAACACACTCACGAACAAACCAAACCAGTCAGGCCCGACAACACCCGACCCCTACATCCGACAGGCTGTTTAGGCCACTAAACCGCATCTAATTGAAAATAAACTGCAACTTCCTCGTGGAATGATGCGTACAAATTGCTTTAGATATTACCTAAGGGAATGATAATAGGGGGAAAGGAGAGGAAGAGAAAGAACGGACCGACTAATGTCATAGGTTATGGGTTACGGTTGGAAAGAGGCGAGGGGGGGGGGGGTTATGATACTATGGGGGCTCAAGGGTGACACAGAGAGAATGTGTAATTTGTTGGAATTAAACGGCACTTTTGTTACGGTGCTTACAGTCCACGCACACTCAGGGAGGTGATAACGATAGGGAAGAGGAAGAGGAGAAATAGGAAAATGAGATAAGGATGAGGAATGGGGGAGGAGGAGAAAAGTTGGAGGAACTGGAGCGAGATGAGAAGGAAGAGGGAGAGAGGGATGGAAGAGAAGATAAAGAATAGAAGGAAGAGGAAGGAGATGTATAGGCGTAGAAACAAGAGATGGAAGAGGAGTAGAAAGTAGGAGGGGAAGGGAAGAGGTGGAGAAATAGATTGAGGAGGATGAAAAGAAGGAAGAGGGAGGGCAAAAGGAGGAACAGGAAAAGGAGAAGAAAGTAGGAGGAGAGGGAGCAAGAAGAAGAGAGGGATGAGGAGGAGCAAGATGATGAGAGACAAGACTAGGAGAATGAAGGTGAGGCAAAAGAAGGAACAAAGGAAGGAGACAGAAAAGAAGAAGCAAGATAAGTCGAGGTAGGAAGAGTAGGAGTAAGGTGAAAAAATGAAGAAGGAGACAGAGCAGGAGGAATAGGAGGAGGAGAGGCAGGAAAAGTAAAAGAGTTCAGAAGAGGTAGGAGGAGGAAAGACAAAAGAATAGGAGGAGAGGCAAAGGATGTAGAAGAGTGAACTAGAAGTGGAGGAGGAGGAGGAGGAAGGTGAACCAGAGAAGGAACAGAAGGAAATGGAGAAGTCGAGGCAGGAGGAGTAGGAGAAGGGTGAACAAGAGAAGGAGAAGGAAGAGGAGGAACAGGAGAAGTCGAGGCAGGAGTAGGAGAAGGGTGAACAAGAGAAGAAGGAAGAAGAGGAAAAGGAGAAGTCGAGGCAGGAGGGGTAGGAGAAGGGTGAACAAGAGAAGAAGGAAGAAGGATAATAGGAGTTGATCGTGGCAGGTGGAGTAGGTGAAGTATGGAACAGAGAAAAGAGTAGGAAATGGAGGAAAAATAAGGTCAAGGCAGAAGGAGTAAGAGAAGGGTGACAAGAGAAGGAGAGGAAAGGAGGAACAGAAGAAGGTCGAGCACGAGGAGTAGGTGAAAGGTGAAGAAGAGGAGGAACAGGAGGAGTCGGAAGAGGCTGTAGGAGGTGGATGTGACAAACCCGAGCAGGGAGAAAAGTAAAGAGAGGGGACGCGCACAAGACCACTTATATCCCAATTTTGGCTTCTCTCGGTCCATGTTTCAGCGCCTTTACGGGCAAAGTAGCACGGTCTTTACAGCGTCCCCTAAGAGCTACTGTCTCGAGCCACCAATAGTTTCTTCTTGCTTAACTACCTCGTAACGGCCGTTTAAGTACGGTGGCTCTAATCTCACCAGGTGAATAGCGTGAGCATTTTTAGTCAATAATTATACGTCCATATTATGAGTGGGAAATGGCGCGTGGTGGTGTTTTTTTTCGATTTATTTAGACCGGGAGACTGTAGGGAGGAGGAGTGTGTAGGTAATTTAACATAGAACTTTCTTAATTATTGCGGTATTGCTTGGGTTTTAACGTGTTTATTTTGTGTTTTTTTTTTTTATAATCTTATTATTTTTTTCTTTTCTTTTTTTCTTTTTGTTATGTTTCGCGTCTGGGGAAGTGTTATTTTCTGTTGTAGTTTTGTTGAGATGGGTTTATAATTGCTATAATTAGTTGATTAGTTACA
>NW_028234410.1:42654293-42662790 GCF_977035675.1 Penaeus japonicus
ACATGAATTGTATTTTCATTATCATTATTCTCTATCTTATTTGTTATCGTTTTTTATTATCATTGTTATCGTTTTTTATTATCAAGTTATCGTTTTTTATTATCATTGTTATCGTTATTTTTATTAATGCTTTTAATCAATCTTTATCTCAATATTATCATATTTTTTATCGTCATTGTTATCATCATTGTTATCGTTATTATTATCATTATTTTTGTCTCTATTTATATTATTATTATCATTATTTTCATCATAATCATCATTGTCATTATCTTAATTGTTATCACAATCATCATTTTTGTTTTAATCTTTTTTCATTTTTGTTATAAATATTTTATCATTTTTGTGATAAATATATTATCATTTTTGTTATAATACTATTTTATCATTTTTGTTATAAATATTTTATCATTTATGTTATAAATATTTTATCATTTTTGTTTAAATATTTTATCATTTTTTTATATAATATTTTATCAATTTTGTTATAAATATTTTATCATTTTTGATATAAATATTTTATCATTTTTGTTATAAATATTTTATCATTTTTGTTATTAAATTTATACAATCAAATATAATAGGCGGTTTTCACGTTCCAGTCCAGGGTGCCCTTTCCCAGTGAGCACTTATATATTATCTATCCGAAGAAAGGTGCATATTGGATGATTAGAGAATATTAAACTGAAATTTGTACGTGCGATGCTTTCATCGTCCTGAGTGCTGGAGCCTAGTAATGGTAAATTCAAAGAAAGCACTAGAACGCCTTCTCCCAGTTGAGAATACAATCAAGATCCTAAGGTGGCCCTTCATGTCGTTCGATGAAGCCAAGGTGAACCTTTCCCAGTGATGCACTTATATATTCATCCCCCGAAGAAAGGTTCATCTGAGAAAATTAGGAAATATAACTGTGAAACTAACCTAGGTGAGATGCTTCATCTGTTGGATATAGTCATGGTAAATTGAAATCATGCACTAAATACGCACTTCCGGGTGAACCTTTCCCAGTGATGATTTATATATTCACCTCCCGAAGAAATGTTCATATGGGCTGATTGAGAGTATTAACTGAAATTACCCTACTTGAGATGCTATCTTCACACTTGGACGTGTCATAGAAAATTGAAAAAATGCATACATATGCATTTTCCCCAGTCTGAGATTTAAAACTAATCATCCTACGGGGGCTTCATGTCGTTGCATGAAGCCCAGGTGAACCTTTCGAAGAATATCTGTGAAATTAGACTAGATGTGGATCTGTCATGGTAAATTGAAATCAGCCCTAATATGCTCTCTCCCAGTCCGAGATATACAATCGAGACCCTAAGATGGCTTCAGTCGTTCGATGAAGCCCGGTGAACCTTTCCATGATGCAGTTTGTATTCATCTTCCGAGGAAAGGGGTTCATCTGGGCTGATTAAGAGTTTATTGTTCAAACTGCATTGACCCTTTGAAGTGCTTTTCATCAGACTTGTACGAGTGCTGGATCTAGTCATGGTACATAAAAATCACGAAACTAAATACACATTTTCCTAGTCGAGATATACAATAAAGGATCCAAAGGTCGATGAAGCCCAGGTAAACTTTTCCCAGTGATGAAACTTATATTTTTTCTCTACAGAAGAAAGGTTCTCTGGGCTGATTAAGAGATTAAGGAAACAATGATATATCAGACTTGGACGAGTGCTGAATTCTAGTCAGGGTAAAATTGAAATCATGCACAAAAATACGCACTCTCCTAGTCTGAGATATACATCAAGGATCCTAAGGTGGCTTCATGTCGTTCGATGAAGCCAGGTAACCTTTCCAGTGTTTGCACTTATATATTCATCTCCCGAAGAAAGGTTCATCGGGCTGATTAAGAGATATTGTATAAACATTGCTACATTGACTCCATTTTATACAAGAATAAAGAACTCAGATAAATCCCAAGTGCCCATTCGATTGACTATTACTGACTTGAACTCCGAGTTCCCATACCTGTATTGGAAATAGACCAACATCATATAATCAATGATTTATATTTTATTTTATTATGAATAATGTATTTATGGAAGTAATCATACTCTGTAAAAATATGTACTATTATCATTTTTGCGTGTGTAGGAGGAAATGAAGAAATGAATTGAAGAGTTACTTGATATCCTCTTTTCTGTCTATCTCACGGGTTTATCTTCTTCTAAGCATTCTTCAGGTTTAAATTAATGGATTGTTGTAAATAGAGAAAATGGTTGGACTAGACCCAAAGTGTGTAAATTCTCTAGTACCGATGAACGTTTTAACTTCATAGTTCCCTTTCATCAGCACGGGTTTAAACCCTTTTTCCGGAAGATGCCTTATAGCTACATCAGGAAAGTTCAACAGGGCTTAAAATTAGTCGGAAGATGAATAAAAACACTCCATCCTGGGAAAATTATTGGGCCCTTTAAAAGCATCAAAAAAATCACGAAAAGAATCAAACATTATAGTTTTAATAAAATTTCTCTGATTTTGCCCTTTATGAACCCTTTTTAGGGAAAAAAAATAGATAATTAAAATTGTATTTCAACATGTATAAAAATGTCTTTCTATACACACACACACACCACACACACAACACACACACACCCACACAACACACACACATATTAAAATTATATAATATATATATATATATTATATATATTAATATATATATACATATATATTATAATTATATATATATATATATATATATATTATATATATATATATATATATATATATAAATATAATGTATATTATATAATTATATATATATATATAAATATATATATATATATATATAATATATATTAAAATATATATATATATACATATATATACATATATATTATATATAAATAAATATATAAATATTTTATATATATATATAATACATAAAAATTATATTTTAAATATATATTTTATATTAATAATATAATTATTATATATTATATAATTATATTATATTTATATATATATATATATAATATTAATAAAAATTTTATATAATTTATATAAAAATATATAAAAATATAATATATATTTATATATATATATAATATATATTTATTATATATATATATATATATATTTATAATATTATATTTAAATTATATATATTATATTTATATATATATTTAATATATATTTATATATATATATTATATATAAATAATATTATATATATAAAATTTTTTATTTTATAATAAAATTTATTTTTATATATAAAAATATATATATATATATTTTAATATATATAATTAATTTATATTTTTTTATATATATTTTATATAATAATATATATAATATTTAAATTTTATTTTATATTATTATATTATATATATTTATTATTTTTCTAAAAAATAAAATTATATATATATTATATTTAATAATTTTATTTTATATATATATATTTTATTATATAAAAATTTTATATATATTTTATAATATTAAATTATAAAAAATTATAAAATATAATATATATATATTATTAATATATTTTAAAAATATATATATATAATATATATTTATATATTATATATATATATATAATATAATTATTATTTAAATATTTTTTATATATATATATATATTATATTATATATATAAATATATATATTTTTAAATATATATAAATATAAAAATATATTTTAAAATTATTAATTTTATATAATTTATATATATAAAAATAAAAATATTATACTATATTTGTAAATTTTCCTTTACTATATATATTTTTTCCCCACACGAAAGGAAAAAAGATAATATACAGAAATCTAATTATTTTTTATTTTATTATTTTTATGTATTGTATTATTATTTTATATTAGTATTTTTTTTATTTTATATTACATTTCATCATCATTTTATTATATTATTCATTAAATCATTATTAAAATTACATCATTAATATTTTATTATATAAAAAATTTTATTATCTTTCCTTTTTATTTTTATTTTTATTTTTAACATTTCATTAATATTATTTTATTATCTTTTAATTTTAAAATTCTTTTAAAAATCTTTTTATTATATCATTAATTTTATATTATTTCATATTATTATTTTAGTTCTTATTATTTTTTCATTTTATAAGTATCATATTATAATTCATTTTATAAGTATCATTATTTTAGTATCTTTTTTTATTTCATTTTTATTAGTATCAGTATTATTGGGATCTTATTAAGTATCATTTTTATTAGAAAAATTTTATTAGTATTTTTATTATTAGTATCATTATTTTTATTACATGTTTTATTAAAATTTATTTTTTTATCATTATTTTTAATCTTTAAATTTATTCATTTTTATTAGTATCGTTATTTTTATATAATTACTTTTATCAAAATTATTATTATCTTTTTATTAGACATTTTTTATTCTTTTTACATTTTCGTTTTATTGGTTCATTATTTTTTTATCATTTTATTAATATCATAATTAATTATATTATTATTTTTCATTTTTTTTTACATAATTATTATAATTTCACCCTTATTGTTTTTATTTCAATACATTATTATTTCTTATTTTTGTTTTTTTTACTTTTATATCTTTTTCCTATGATCATTTTTTTTTATCTTTATTTTTAATTTAAATTTTAAAATTTCTTTATTATCATTGCCCATATATTTTGTCTTTATTTATTTTCTTTAATTTTTATTTAAATTTTTTTTTAAAATTTTTTATTATTTGGTTTTCATTGTTTTCATTATTTTTCTTCAATTATGATCTTTTATTTTTTATTTCATTTATTGTCATGATTATTGTTAAAATTTTGTTCCCATCACTATTATCAAAATTTTTTTCAAAATTTTTTTAACTCATTATCATTATAAATTTATTTCCCCCACACACAAAAAAAAAGAAAAGAAAAAATCATTTTATTTTATTGTTTAAAATAATAATTATTTTTGTTATTATTATTACATTTTTAATTATCTCATATCATTTTAAATTTTATCATCTTAATCATTTTTATTATAAATTATTATTTTTTACCCTTTTATTATTATCATTATTAATATCATTTTTTTAATATTTTTTCTCCATTATTATTTTTTCCTTTCTTTAAATTTTATTTTTATATCATTAGTATTATTATCTCTTTAATATATTTTATCATCTTTAAATTTTATCAAATTTCTTATTTTTATTTTTATTGTTTTTAGTATCTTTTTTTAAAAGTTCTTTATTTTTTGTATTTTAGTTTATTATATTATTTTTTTATCTTTAGTTTTTTTTAAATCTTTATTTTTAATTTTATTTTTAGTAAAAATTATTATTGTTTTTTATTATCAAAATTACATTTTCATGATTATTTATCATGATTTTTTATCATAATTATTTTTACGTTTTTTATTCTTTAATTTATCTCTAATTTCATTATCGTTTTATTGATATCATTATTATTATTATCATTGTTATTACTACATTACTATCATTATCTTATTATTTTTATTAATTTATAATGATCACCCATTATTATTATTAAATACCATTTTATATCATTATTATTATTATCAATACCATTTTATTATCTTATTATTATTACCCCTATTATCATCATTATTTTTATAATCTTTTTTTTTTTTTAATTATAAAAAAACTTAATTAAAATTATCTTTATTACATTGTCCTATTAAAATTTGCATTTATTATTTTCTTAATTTTTTTATTTTAATTTTTTAAATTTTTTAATTTCCATTATCATTTTTTTCTTATTTTTTCCTTTTCAATGTTTTTCCTTTTATTATGTTTTTCATTTTTGTTGATTAGTTTAATTATTTTTAAACATTAATTTCATTATTTTATCAAAATTTTTTTAAACTCTATCATCATTATTGTTATCAAAAATTTTTATTAACTTACATCATTTTTTTTCATCTTTACATAATTATTTTTATTTTTTTTCCCATATTATAATTAGTTTTTTCTTTTTGTTATCGTTATTTTTAGTTATTATCATTATTGTTATTATAATTTTAAGTTATCTTTTAAATTATTTTTATGTTTTTTTTTATTTTTATCGTTTTTTATTTATAAATTTTTTATTTTTTTTCATCTCATTTATTTTTTTTTAAATTCTTCTTTCATTTTGTTTCATCTTTTTAATTTTTTTTATAATTTCTGTTATCTTTGTTATAATCTTTGTTTTCATCATTTCTTTATATTGTTTTTCATTTCTGTTTCTTTTGTTTTTTCTTTTGTTTCATTGTTTTTTTCTTGTTTTTTTCATGTTTTTTATCTTTGTTTTTATTTTCTTTATCATTGTTTTTATCTTTTTGTTATCTTGTTTTTATCATGTCTTTTCATTGTTTTTATCATTTCTTTTCTTGTTTTTATCTTTTCTTTTATCATTTTTTTTATCATTTTGTTATCATTTTTTTTACTTTCTTTTATCTTGTTTTTATCATTGTTTTTTCATTTTTGTTTCATTTTTTTATCATTTCTTTTAATTATTTTTATATTTTGTTATCATTAATTTTAGATTTCCTTACCTTTTTTTTTATCTTTTCTTTTATTTATTGATATAAATGTTTTATCATTTTGGGTATTAATTTCTCAATAAAAAGTCTAAGGGGGGGCTTCATGTCGCCGATAAACCCCATAACCCCTTTCCCAGTGATGCAGTTTTTTTCTTTTCCCGGGGAAAAGGGTTTTATTGGGATTAAGAAATAAAAATGTAAATTTCCCGAGAGATTTAAATAAGCTCCACGGGGGCTTCACTCGGCGATAAGCCGGGTAACCTTTCCCTAGGGGTTTTGTAATTATTTTCCCGGGGAAAGGTTCATCGGGAAAATAAGAAAATTTTGAAAACATTGCTGATTGACCTTTTAAACAAAAATGAAAAAATTAAATCCCTAATGCCCTTTTGTTGACTATTAGATAACCCGAGTTCCAACCTAGGGAAAATAACTGCTTCATCTAAAAGATTTTATTTGTTTTATATTATGATTAAGTATTTTGAGGTTTTTCTCTTAAATGGGGTTTCATTTCGGTGTTGGGGGAAAAAAGATTGGGAAAATTTAAAAGTTTCTTGGATATCCTTTTTTTCTTTCTCGTAAATACTCCCGTCTCCCTTTCACTTTTTTATTTTTATTGTTTGGGGTTTTTTTAAAAAGAAAAGGATTTTCGTAAGCAAAATCCCTTTCAGAATTTAAATAGCATGTTTTTCGTTTAAAATTTTTTAATAATCACTGGGAAAATTCACAAAAGGCACGGAAACCCGAAAGAAATATTATAATCTTGGAATATTTTAATTTTACTAGATAAACATATTTGGGGGAAAAAATTCTAGGTACCCATGTGTTTGAAACCCCACCCCAAATTAACTTTTTTTTTGGGTGGGTCCCTTAAAATAAATGGGAAAGATTAAATGGTTTAATTCTCGGAAGAGAAAAAAAAAAAAACTCTCATTGGAAGATTTAGGGGTTAAAAAAACTAAAAAAAATATGAAAAAACAAACATTTAAAATTTTTTTAAAAATTCCCCTGATTTGCCCAGATGAACTTTATGGAAGATAATAGATAATTAAAAAAGATTTTATATTATCAATAGAGTATAAAATTTTTTTTATATTTATTTTTAGATTATTTTTTTACTTTATATTTATCTTTCCCCCAACAATTCAAAAAGAATGATACAAAATTTTATTTTATTATTAATATTATTTTTTTTTAAATTTATTATTTTTTTAGTCCTATTTTTTTTTAAAATTATTATTTTTTTAATCATTTTATTTTTTTTAAAATTTTTAAGATCATATTATTTTCATGTTTTTATATTATTTAAACCTTGTTATTCATTATTATATTTTATTTTCCTTTTTTTTTTTCCTCATTATTTTCCATTATCATTATTATTTCATTATTAATATTATTACTTGTTTTTTTATTATTATTTCTTTTATATTATTATTTTCTTATTATTATTTTTATTTTTATTATTTATTATTTTTTCTTATCATTTAATTATCTATGATATTATCATTTTATTTTTATTTTTATTTTCATTATTTCCTATTTTATTATCTCTTTATTTTTAAAAATCAATTTTCATTGATTATTTTATTTTATATCATTTTAATTTTTTTTTTTTTATAATTTTTATATTTTTATTACTATTTTTCGTCTTATTATAAAATTATTTTCTTTTTATCTCATTTTTATAATTTTTTCATCTTTTATCATCATTATTTTTTCCCTTTTTACCATTTTATCATCATTATTTCTATTTTTATATCATTATTTCATCATTTTTTCATCATATTATTCATTATTTCATCATTATTTTAAAATTATTATCAATTATTATCTCTTTTTTATCTCATTTTTATCATTTTTTTCATCATTTTTATCATATTATTATCTCATTATTATCTATTTTTATCTCATTATTATTTTTATTTTCATCTTATTTCCATTATTTTCTTATTTTCTATTATATAATCTTTTTTCATCATTTTTATCATTTATTTTATATTTTTTAT
>NW_028234410.1:42670390-42671558 GCF_977035675.1 Penaeus japonicus
AGAGATGTTCAACCAGATGCCTTATGAGATGTCATGGGCATTACCTATGTGTTCTTGTCAGAACAGTGATAGCGAAATTTTACGAACATCTCCCACGGGCACTCGGCAGCCACGGAATCACAAATTCAAGTCCCAAATCAAGTTACCAAGGTTATATGTGTGAGAAGATGTATATATTAAAAATGCGTTACTGCATTCTACCATCTTCTCACACATATAACCTTGGTAACTTGATTTGGGACTTGAATTTGTGATTCCGTGGCTGCCGAGTGCCCGTGGGAGATGTTCGTAAAATTTCGCTATCACTGTTCTGACAAGAACACATAGGTAATGTCCATGACATCTCATAAGGCGTCTGGTTGAACATCTCTTTTAACGGGTCGTGTAGCCAAGCGGTATCATACGTGCCTGTCGATCTTACGGTGCGGGTTCGAGTCCCGGTCAGGGGGTAAATATTTGTATTATGAAAAATGCGTTACTGAAATTCTACCATCTTCTCACACATATAACCTTGGTAACTTGATTTGGGACTTGAATTTGTGATTCCGTGGCTGCCGAGTGCCCGTGGGAGATGTTCGTAAAATTTCGCTATCACTGTTCTGACAAGAACACATAGGTAATGTCCATGACATCTCATAAGGCGTCTGGTTGAACATCTCTTTTAACGGGTCGTGTAGCCAAGCGGTATCAACCGTGCCTGTCGATCTTACGGTGCGGGTTCGAGTCCCGGTCAGGGAGGTAAATATTTGTATATATTAAAAATGCGTTACTGCATTCTACCATCTTCTCATGTATGTATATATATATATGCATATATATACATATATGTGTACATATATATGTATATGTATCATCGTAAGCCTGTATCATTCCACTGCAGGACGTAGGCCTCTCTCAATCTTTTCCAGTCATTCCGGTCTTGTGTCTTTGTGTCGTTATTTCATCCCGCCATCTTGTCATTGGTAGTGCCTTTGGTCTCTTTGTGTCGTGTAGTTCTCATTCTGTTGTTTTCTTTGTCCACCTGTTGACCTGTCTCCGATATATATGTCCAACCCACTGCCACTTTTTCTTCTTAATGCTCTTAAGTATATCCTCTACTTTTGTTTGTTGCTTGATCCATGTAGCTCTTTCCTTTTTTAAAGCTAACTCCTAGCATAAGTCTTTCATT
>NW_028234410.1:42676658-42681111 GCF_977035675.1 Penaeus japonicus
TCCGTGGGGAAACGCTGTCTTAGCTCGAGAACAAGAGATAAAATATGATGAATTATTAGACTAGCTAGATATTTCAATTGCGTGGCCGAACTCGTCCTCTGTAATAAGGTGCGGCGTAATAGCCAAGATCGGGCAACTGAAAGAAATACCATATATTGTGCATAGCTAATAAAATGTGGAGTAGCACCTGGAACCGTCTGATAAGTGATAACGCGCTGTCTCCGTTTGAGAGAAGTATTGGACGTCAGTTTGTCAAGATCTCCGAGGCGCGGTGCACGGAGTCGAAAAATTAACCCGTAATTTCGCGGTTTTATTCATTGTGGTACCATAGATACCTGAATTAGGGGTGAGATGCATATGCAATGGGAGTCATGCAATGAAGGCCAGATGAAGTGAGGTACAGTAGCTAGATAAAAGGCAAGTTTTATGCTGAGAAAAGCTTAAAATATGAAATGATAAATAAACCTTTTCCTGACTGACCTAATGAACGTTGCGTTCAGTAATAACATGATATGATTTTTGGCGTTCCGTGTGACCCATGAAATGTTTCGAAAGGTCGGAAACTCGGAGAGCCTATGATGATAACATATATGTTTAATGTTGTCCGAAGTCGTCAATTGCTTAAAATAAAAATAATGAACCAATCATAGCATACGAGGATTAATGTTACTTGCAATTAAACATGAAATATGGAGTAACAATAATCAATAATGCAATTAAAAATCAAAGATAGTCGAATATGACTATACAATGAAATAGAAAGAAAGCGAAGAACGTACATGCATCTGTCAACATTTCTAGCTAAATTGGATGATAAATCATAATATGAAGTGATGAAACATGTTAGATATGAAATTAAAATTGTCTAAGATTGTAATGAATTAACAATCATAAGTCCACAAAGTATAAAAATATTAAAACATATACTGTCGAATGTGAGAAATATATAGAATTTCACAAAGACAGTACAAATTGTTAATCCAATCATCGATTACAACGTGACGAGTGAGGTCAAGTGTGCCATATTCGAATCTCACATGACAAAGTATGTCATGTTAAGGAGATCGATAGATAAGTCATGGCATTCCAGAAATATACAAACGTATATGCAGACAATAAAATAAATGAAAATGTAAAGAAAATCAGAGTTAAGACACATAGTATATCTTAATAGTCGTTTAACGAATTTCCTCGAATTCACACGGTCAATAATGACATAGGATTTGGTCTACATACAAGAACGCGGTCATAAAGTGACGAAGTCACATGTGAGCTATTCCCAAGATCACACGGTCATAATTTGACCACAAGGACAAATGGTCCGCGAGAAAATATAACACATTGTCCAAAGTTTTTATTTAGATTGACCATACGAACGGGTCAAGGGTCAAGTGATGTCAGGATCCATATGCGAAATACATTTAATAATTAAATGCATATTAAAGCTAGATAAAAGAAATATATAAAGTCCCATAATAAAAGAGCAAATATAATAAATGTTAACGCAAAGTGATTTACATTTCCACGAATACAATAGTATAATCCATATCAAGAAAGGAAAAGTATGTAAATTTCACAAGAAAAAATATAACACGAGTCAATAGTCGAATCTGAAAGCATGTAAATACCGAATATATTTTAAGTTTTCGAAGAAGTCGACTTGGTGAAATCTCGCACAGGAACGAAAACTTAAGAAAATCCACACAGACATTAGAAATTCTACATAAGAAATTTTCGAAGTTATTGCCATAAGAAATTGAGGTGATTTACAGTTATTTACTAATTAACGCACAGAAAAACAAATCATGCATTATACTTAGTATAATGTAATCGTAAATTCAACTCAAGATAACGTAGAGCAATCAAAGCGTAGAATAACTGAATAGTAAACGAAACAGTTATTTTATAGGTTGGTATGAAAGACTAATGTCACACTTATGTGAATGTCTAACGGAATACGATAACTTTGAACGTTAATTAATAGCAAACGTAAGATAACATATGAATATATTGTTAAACATTCGTAGCATAGTTAAAAGGATACGAATGAACGTACAGGCATCTGGAAAGACACATAAAATAATGATGTGAAAGAAGTACTTACCGGGAATGTTAACTGCGAGAGCGTTATGAAGTGAAATTAAGGCCGAAACGATCGCGTGCGAAAGAAGCTATCGCACTAGATAAGCAAAAATGAGAATAGAGAGGAAAGGCGGGGAGGTTGTGTAGGGTCTTGGGAAAGAGATCGGGGTATGAGTTTAGTCTCACTAGCGCGCCGTGGACAGACACAAGATAATCTTCACTCGAAGTGAGGGTATGCGAGTACACAGCACAAGACAATACGTTATTCGCTATGACAACCACTAGCAACCTTAAGTGACTTACCTTTTGTTGCTGTGAGAAGAAGAGAAGTAGCTTTACTGCGATTATCGTGTTTCCTCTCAGTGCTGGCGGTGTTCACAATCACAAAATACCACACTTAGTCACTACAACCGTGGCGATAATTGGGCCAGCCGTTACCGTATGAGGCGGGATAGACAAGGATTATTTTAAGTACGCGCGAGCGTTCACCTTAGATAAAAATTAGGTTAATCATTCTACACTTTAACCTAAAAGGAGGAGGTACTTATCCAGAGATCACTGTCACGTAGTGAAAAAATAGAACGAAGACCACTAGTATGCCTAAATTTGTGCAAAAAAAAAAATAGAAACTAGGGTCCTATCAATTTGTATTAATCGAACAGAACCAAAATATTGTACGACGGCCACAATATTTATAATCAAAGAACGTTATTTAAAACTAATTAACGACGTGAGGTTATTATCTTCCATTATCACCAATTTATGTGATCGAGCAAGATATATCCCAGTCTGCCACCCGAATGTTGATGAAGCAGAATGATCTCACCGCTGACACCATTTATGTGATGGTTTTAAGATGTGTCCCTACTACGACAGTTTTTTGTGTATATTGTATATATCCTAAATACAACACTATTTGTGTAATTGGCACGACGGTCCCGTCGCTGGCACCGAATATGTGGCGAGCAAGAGTGATCTAAATCCCACATAATATATAAAGGGATTACGTGAAACACGGGAGCGAATACATTAACTATATATTAAAAATCAAGATATATATATATCATATTTACAAGGAGGCACGATTATATATGCAAGGGGGAAGCTAAGCCTACGCAAAGCTAACGAGATCTTTGCTATAAGTATATCAATAACACAATTATAAACACACACTAGGGAAAACACAACAGACCTAAGGAAAACACAGACAATGCACAGTAATATGAAATAAGCTAAGTCACTAAAGGCACTAAATCACTGTCTACCTGGAATTCCTTGAGGGGTGATGGGGGGGAGAGGACCTCTTCGACTGAAGGTCGAACTAATTCTGTCCTAATCTATCATTGACCTAATTTGAGAGATACTGGGTCATTGCGAGGCAGCGACTAATGCTTGCTAATTGGTCAGGGAGCTGCCCGACCGGCGGTGATTGTCCACGTTGGTAATGAGTGCAAGGACCTAGCCGCGTCAACTGGTCCGAAATGCCCAGGATGATGCACTCGGACCTAAGAGAAATAAAATATTATCAAGAGGGATCACTAAAATCATATAACAATGGAAGTTTTACGTTTTATCCTTTCCTTTATAGTAGTATATATATTCGGTATCGAATAAGACCTTCATATATGTATAATAATATATATATATGTATTTATATATATAAATATATTTATATATATATACAGATAATGATATATATTACATAGATATTATATATATATAATATATTATATATATATATATATTTATAGATAGATATATTCATATATATATACATATATATATATATTAATATATATATATATATAGATAGAAATATATATATATATACATACATATATATAGTGTGTGTTGGGGTGTGTGCGGTGTGTGTGTGTGTGGTGTGCGTGTGTGTGCGTGTGATATATATTATATGGCTATAGGTATATATATATATATAGCATAGATATAGGTATGATATAATATGATATATTTATATATAGAATATATATATATTATATATTATAATATGTGTGTGTGTGTGTGTGTGTTGGTGGTGGTTTGTGTGTGTGTGTGTGAATGTTGGTGTATGTTTTGTGTGTGTGTGTGGTGCACATATATGTACTGTATATGTATATGTATAGATATATATATATATTAATATATTTAATACTAAATATATGAGTATACTTTTATATTCTCTCCCATCTTCTCCTGCTTCCGTGTTTTTCACAGTAACACATATTAAGTTGTAAAACAGATAATTTATCTTTTTTTTTTTTTTTTTTTTTTTTACTTCTGATCTGCAGATTCTTGCCCCCCCTTTTTTATACACATACAGATGTATACACATACACACACACACACACACACACACACACACACACACACA
>NW_028234410.1:42688711-42691211 GCF_977035675.1 Penaeus japonicus
TTGTGTTTCTGGTGTGAGGTTTAAGTGGGTGTGTGTGGTGTTTGTGAGATATATTTATTTTTTTATAGATTGGTTTTTTGAGTGATGAGAGACATGAGTGTGGTATTAGTTTATATTATATATATATATATATATATATCTATATATATATATATTATATGAAATATGTCTATCTATAAATATATATTTATTATATGTCTATATATTAAATATATAAATATATATCTATATATATACTATATATATATATAAATATATAAAATATATATATATAATATATATGAATATGTCTATAATATAAATATATAATTATATATATGTCTATATATAAGATATATAAATATATATATATATATATTTATATATATATATATATATATATATATATAGATATATATATATATATATTGAATATTAAGGTTCTTTAGCAAATCAAAGGATGGTCTTCAGCTCTGAGGGTTTGAGATAAACCAGGTGAACGTTATATATTTATTTAATTTCAATCAAATAACCAAGTGATAATTGTCAAAACAAATAAATAAGGATGAACACAAACTACCTTCACAAAACTTAACCCTTTCTTGTCAAGTAAGTTCCAAAATACATGAATTAAATGATCAAAAATGGTCACCTGAAATGAGGTGAACCTTAAAAATAAGGCAAGAAATCTAAAAAACGCGAAACCCTACCGAACGGCATACTCCTAAACAACGCAGAAACTTCCTAAAAAAAATGAATTAATAAAAATAAAAATAAAATATTCACCGAGAACCAAGGCCGGTTCGTTTTCTAACAACGCAGGAACTTCTAACAACGCTAAAAGTCGTAGCCAATAATATCAAAAATAATTACCAATCGCTTACACAATATTTATGCAAATCAGAAAGGAACGGAAAGATACCACGCCCCTTAACTCGGCCCTCAGCTACTGTAAGGTGTGCCTTCCCTGGTGCTCACGAGCGATCTGCCTCCACTCGCCCCCCTTTTTCCACCTGTAATCGATGATCCGAAAAATCGATGAAACGTAAACAATATATAATATATAATATATAAATATATAAATATATATATATATAATATATATAATAAATGTGTGTTGTTTGTTTGTTGTGTGTGTGTGTGTTGTGTGTTTTTTGAGCAGATCAAAGTATTTACAATTAAATGGTAAATTTCGTTCATATCTACTATTAAAATCACAAAAAGGAGATAATGGTTTGTTCATTTTCACTGATTCAAATCATTTACGGTCTGCATTGCTCTCGCCCAACTCTATTCCCACTATTTCCCTGCCGATTAAAGGTGTTTCCAGATTTTACCCAGAGGGTTGGAAATAAAAAAAAAATTGGTTATGTGAAGTATAAATTTTCTATACTATCTATTGTATCATTTAGTCGATATGTTGTTATACAATTTACTGACTCTACTCCACTAAGCCGGCATTAAACGTCCACGTTGGAATGATTTGCGATGACCATATCTTTGAAACGATCAAGAACATAATACTATATTTAATTTAGTTTAGTTTATCTGGTGCCCACTTTCGGCAACTATAAACCACTTTTGAGGGAACTTTTTTCGCGTTAGTTATTTTTATTTGCATTTGAAAAAGTTACTCTTTTGGTCCCAACTTGCAACTCACCCTGAAAATTCAGCAAATACATGCTAATATGGCCAAGGAACCCTTTATGCCAAATATAAATATATATAGAAATATATTATTTTTAATATAATTATATATATATATATATATTTTGTATATACATAATTTGTTTACGGATAGTATAGGTATGTATAATAAATAAGTTTTTATATTTAATTTAGTTATTATATATATTTTTTGTATTTGTTAGTTTTTGTTTATAAATAGTTCTAAATGCGTTTAGTTTTATTTTTAATGTTGTTGTTGTTTTGTGTTTGTTTTTGAGGCAGGTATTGGGTTAGGGATGGGGTTTTGGGTTTTTATTTTATGGTGGGGACACGGGTTTGGTGGGGTATCTATGTTTTTATTATGGGGCGTTGCAATTGGTGTTAGATGAAACGGGTCGGAGGGGGTGGGGAGAGTCTGTTATGAGGCGTCGAGTTGTAAGGATAACAGGACGTGGGGGCTTGGGTGCGTTTGCGATAGGCGCGCCCCGGAGTTAAAGGGGAGGTTGAAGGGTGTTTATATTATTTAATTCGTTTTTTTCTTTTTAAGATCTTTATTTTTTAATTATTGTGTTTACGTATCTATATTGAAAGTGTTTTTATAAATTTTAGAGTGATTAGATGTATGAATATTTTTATATATAGATATAGTTGTTTTATCCGTTGTATGTGTTGGGTGGGGCGTGTGGGGGCGGGGGGGGGGGGGGTGGGGGGGGGTGGTGGGGGGTGTGGGGTGGTGTGCATTATTTATTTTTTTGTAGTTATTTTTATATAGTGATTGTATGTGTTTTTTTGTGTGTTAGATATTGTGATTGTGTTTGTATTTTGTTTTTTGTAGTTTTTTTCATGTATTTAT
>NW_028234410.1:42703168-42709283 GCF_977035675.1 Penaeus japonicus
TAGTCCACAATCAGCTGCTAGTTGTCCTTGACGACTTTGAACGGGTCTTTTCTTACCATATCAACGAGAATTCGCCTCCTTCTTGGGGTGGTACAGAATTTCCGTTCCACACTTTCCAGACACCGTTTGGCTCATAATTTTATCGATATTTTCCTCGTTCCATTTCACTCTGTACACACTAGATAATGGATACACCAAATTTATTGAGCGTTTTCTTGTACAGTTGAGGATGTTACTTGAGATAAATTTCGATTGCTGAAAAATCAGCCTGACACAAGTCTTTTTTTTCCTCGCCCATGAATGCTTCAACAGGTTATCCTAATAACTCTACGACAATTTTGGGTCCAATTGAATACTGACATGGTATCACACATTCGGTAATATAATCAATATAGTAACCGGAAACCGAATTCCGGGAACATGGATAAGTGTGGAAAGGGTTATAGGGAACACAAGCTGAGGACGAGGTAATTTTGTGTGGAAGACGAGTACCAATCGCAAAACATGATTATTAGCATTTAAAATAATATAATAATTATATAATGATACAAACAATTATTTTATGTTGATTAAAATTTCTCTGCATTAATAACAAAAATACGCAATGTAAGCGAATATATTTGTGAAGATATGAGGTGTTATGATAAAAAAGTGAGAATCCCAAAAAATTGTCCTATTTAGTTGCCCAGTAATGTATATATATAATATAATATATATATGATATTTATATAGATTATATATATATATATTACAGTGTAGATAAATATAGTATATAAATAGATATATAAGTTATATATATATAATATATATATACATATATCTGTATATTATATATATCTATATATATATGTATATTTATATATAGTATATATATATAGATATGTATATATATATAATTGTGTTTATTCTATATATATATAGATATATTTATAGATATTTATATATATATTACGGTGGAGATATTTATATAGATTTAGAGATAGAGATATATATATATATATATCATATTAATATATATATATATATATATAGATACAGATTTGATATATATATAAATATAATCTATATATAGTATATATAGATAGTTAGATATATATATATAATGATATTTGGTGTTGTATTATAAACCTTAGAGAAGCCATCATATAGAAAGAATATCCTTAAAAAGAACAGACGATAATAAAGGAAAGAATTATCTTAACCCTCAACGGTAGTGATGCCAGAGTAGGAGGCGACACATAAAAAAGGATAGAAGAGAGAGAGAGAGAGAGGAAGAAACAGAAACTTACACGAAAACGAAAACGATAGGATTAGGAAACGACGAAGAAAAAGAGAGAGGAGAGGGAGAGAGAGAGAGAGAGAGAGATAGAGAGAGAGTAGGGGAGAGAGAGAGAGAGAGAGAGAGAGAGAGAGAGAGAGAGAGAGAAATGTGTTGATTTTAATATGTAACTAAATTTGCACACATTACAAGTGTTAGCAATCTGAATACATTAACATCGTTCACTATATAGTTAATTCAATGATGTTTTATATGATCACATGGCTAATATATTCAATATGTATGAAGTGTATGTTTAATATAATAACGACTATGCTGCATCTTTTCTGTCACTGTGGCATGGTGTGGAAATCTGGTTATATTAATGTCAAGCAGCATCTCTGAACTCGTCTTTATCACGACTGCATGACGCATGAATTCAAAGCAGCAACCTTGCTTGGATCTTGATTCCCGAATAATTTTAGCTTAAATTAGCTTCTCTTGTTTCTTGTTATTGGAGATTTTGTCCTTAACAAAGATGAATACGTACATAAAAACATACATACACATACCCCACAACATCTAGCTATTTATATATAATATATAAATATATATATTAATATATAATAATAATAAATTTTATATATATATAATAACCCCACAACACACCCACACAAACACACACACACACAATATAAACAAACACACACACACACACACACACACACACCACACTACACACACAAAACACACAGATATATATATTATATATATATATAATATATTATTTATAATATATATATATATATATAATTGAGATATGTCTTAACATATTGTGAATACGTACAAAATTCAAATCATACCCATACACAACACACACAACAAACCCACACATCTATCTCTTTATCTATCTTTCTATCTATCTATCTCTATCTATTCTATCTATCTATCTATCTATCTATCTATCAATCTATATATTTATAGTATATTAAATATAATAATATATATATATATATAGATATCATACAACACCACACATCCCACACACCCCAAAACCCACACAAAACACTAAACACACTACATTATGAACATATACAAATATATATATATATATATAGATATATATATATATATATACATATGGATATAATATATATATATATATAGATATAGATATTTATATAGTATATATATAAATATATATATACAACAAAAAACACACGCACTAATGTATATATACCATCTCTCACTTTATTATATTTATATATAATAGATATATATAAATATATATATATAATAATATAATTATTATATATATATACATACTTTACATAATACATACATACATGACACACAACACACACATTTATATAGAAATAATTATATATATATATAGATATATATATTTATATATAGATATAATTTATATGTATTTATATATTATATATAGAATATATATATATATATCTATATTATAAATATATAGATATATTATTAAATATATAATATATATAATTATATAGATATATATATATATATATATATATATATATATATATGTATATAATATGCATAGATACATATATATATATAGATATAGATATATATATATATTATATATATATGATATATTTATATATATATTATAGTTTTATAGTTTTATTTATATGTAAATAATTATATATATTTATAATACATAATTTTTTTTATATACATTTATTTAAAATATAAAATATAAAATTATAAATATATATAATAGTTTATATATATATATATATAAATAATTTATAATAAAATAATGAATAAATATATATATAATATTAAATATATATATATTTATATATATCAATTATCAATATAAAGTAAATGAATAAAGATATAAAAATAAATAAATGTAGATGTATATATTAATATATCTATATAATATAAATAAAGATATATATATATATATATATATATATAATTATATAATATATATATATATACACAAACACGCGCACGACACGACACCACACCACACACACATATATATATATAAGTTATAATAGTATTTTAGATATACATACCTATTATATATATATAATATATATATAATATATATATATATATATAAATATATATATATATAATATATATATATAGTACAGTGGGAAAATTAATAGACAATCAGGGCCATTCAACTGATTTATATTCACATTTTATTGACAGAAGGAAATATTTTAGACAGTAAAGATGTTTTATTGATTTTTTTTCCTTTATACATATATCATCTCATTATTTTTGTGGGCACCCATTCCTTGGCTTCTACTAACTGCTTCAACACGTCTTGCATCTTCTAAATGTAGTCTTTGTGGCTTTGTTCCTAATATCTGGATTACTGTGCCAAACCTCTATCAACCCCTGGATGAGCTGTACACTGTACTTTCAATTTTGCTGACTTCAATCTTTTAAGTCTTTGCATAAACCGTTCATTAGGATTCATATCTGGCTATTTTCCAGGCCAATTCAAGCCCTTTGATGTTAAAATCTTTTAGATGACTAGAAACTCTTCTGGCTGTGTGACATGGGGCCCCTTCATGCATGGAATATTCCGTTATTGTAGGAACCCATTACACGAAATTGGGGTACCAGCATTTTAATTTAGTATCCCTAAGGTATCCGTCTTGATTCAGAGCGCAATCACGATATCTAAACGATCTGTACCTTTGTGCAGATATGATGGACCAAACCTGACTTGGAAGGAGCTTGCTGCAGTCTTCTGACAGTCAGGTGGTCCTTCTCTTTTTGACGTCCTCCTCAACCGGAATTGCGCCTATCATTCAGTATTTCCATTCATTGATTCATCAGGAACCATACCTTGATGCGAACCAAACAAATTAATTTGATTTTTGTTTTCACTCAAACTAAATTACAGCTTCGTAAACCTAGTCTTCAGTGGGTTTCATTAAACATGAATAGGGAACATTGTTTTTTTCAATTTAGATGGCCGGCATCTTGAATCAAAACATGAAATATCGGATATTTTATTAGAGAAATAGTTATTTTAATAATTGTATAGATAAATAATGATTCAGCAAATTTCAATGCATATTTACCTTTCCCAGTCACAGATGTCCAGTTGGCTGTGTGCGCTTGCCCATGCCAGCCTTTCTTCGATCACCTACTCATGCCTCGGTTAGTCTTGGCACTCTAGTTGGGCCTACAGGCACGGTAAACCCAGTTTATTTAACTTTTTTCAAACAGCTGAGGGTGTACATTGTATCATCAAGTCCACTAAGTCACATCATAGTCCACTAAGTCACTGCTAGATGTCTTGACGACTTTGAACGGCTTTTCTTACATTCAACGTGTATTCTCTCCTGTACATTGGGTGGTACAGGAAGTCCTTCCACAACTTTCCAACACGTTTTGGCTCGTAATTTTCGATATTTTCAATCTTCCTTTTTCACTCTACACACTAGATAATGATAACCAACTTTAATGGAGGCGATTTCTTTACAGTCGAGGGATGTTTCTTGTAGATAAATTTCGATTGCCTGAAAAATCAGTCTGACTCAAGTCTTTTCCTCTGCCCATGATGCCTTCAACAGTATCCTTAAGACTTCTACGACTAATTATGGGCAATTGATACTGGGACATTGGCCAACACACATTAGGTAATATAAAAAATTATTAGTACCGGAACCGGAATTCCGGGTACGTGGATATTGTGGAATCTGGTTTAAGAACACAAGGCTGAGGGGCGAGTTAATTTTGTGTGGAGACGAGTAAACAATCCAAAAACATATTCCTTAAATTTAAAAATAATATAATCATTATAGAATCAACTAATTAATGTTGAATAAAAAGATTTCTCTGCATTATTACAAAAAAATCGCAATGTAGCAATATATTGTGAAGATATGAGGTGTTCCAGATAAAAAAGTGAAGAGATCCCAAAAATTGACCTATTAATTTTCGCCGAGTACTGTTGTATATATAATATATATAATATATATATATATATATGAAATAATAAATAGATATATATATATATAGATATGTAAGATATATAATATATATACTGTGTATATATATATATATAATATATATATAGATATACATATATAAATATAATATATACTGTATATATATATATATAGAGATATATATATATATATATATATATAAATAAATATATATATTAGATATATAAATATTCTGTGTATATATACATATATATAATATATATATATATATATATATATATATATATAAATATCTGTGTGTCTATATATATATAATATATTATATATATATATACATATAATATATATAGATAGATATGTATATATATAATGATATTTGTGGTTTTATTCTAAAACCTTAGAGAAGCCATCATATTATAACGAATATCCTAAAGAACTAGACGAAAATAAAGGAAAAAATTATCTTAACCCTCAAAGGGTAGTGATGCACAGAGAAAGGAGGCGAGACATAAAAAGGGATAGAAAGAGAGAAAGAGAGAGAGAGGAAGAAACAGAAAACGTAAACGAAAACGAAAACGAAAGCGATTAGGAAAACGATGAAGAAAAAGACAAAGAGAGAGAGAGAGATAGAGAGAGAAGGAGAGAGAAGAGAAAGAGAGAGAGAGAGAGAGAGAAGAGATAGAGAGATAGAGAGAGAGAGAGAGAAGATGTGTGATTTTTAATATGTTAAACATAGTAGCACCATAACAATGTGTTAGCATTCTAATACATTAACATCGTTCACAATATTGTTAATCAATTGATGGATGATATGATAACATGGTTGATATGATAACCATGGCTAATATATTCGTAATATGTTAAAAAGTGTGTTATGAAGAATAACATA
>NW_028234410.1:42709383-42714383 GCF_977035675.1 Penaeus japonicus
TAAATAAGTTTATCTGTGTGCGTTTTACGAGCTCTCTGTGTCTTTACGTATGTGTATTGAGTTACCTTTATGATTTTTATGAATTATTTATTATGAATTATGAATTATTTATTATTTATTAATTTATTATGAATTATGAATTATGAATCTAGTGAATTTTTCAGGTACAAAAATGTTGCCGCAAAACTTCGTCGTGTGTAAAGCGAACTTCCCGGTATGGATTATATTTAGATACACTTGTATATGTAATAATAATGTATCCATACGAACATACAAAAGTGTGGTAAATGTGTATATATATATATATATATATATATATATATATATATATATATATATGTATACATATATATATATATATATATTTATATATATATATACATACATAGAACTAACAGATATCCATGTGTGATTTTGCTCATGTGCGTATATTTGACATATACAGAAACTTAATTTAAATGTTCATATAGAAATCAAAGCAATGTCATGTCAGTTCCTCTTCATTTGCTCAGAGACTTCTATTTTATATTTTTATAGCTAGCCCCTTTTTAGTTTCCTTTGCATCTCCTCGACCTTGTTGATCTCACCTCTATTTTTTTTACCATATTTGAGCGTCCCTGATTCTTATCATAATGTAAAGTGTGAAAAAATAAAGCCAGAAATGTTGTAGACACTGTAGCCAGATGGTGTAAAAAAAAATATAAAAATAAAAAAAAAATAAAATAAAAAATAAAACAGATTTTCCAAATCTGGTGAAATTTGAAGCTTCTTGGTGAAAAATAAAGAGTTTGAAACCAGACAAAATTTTGTAGAACCCGGTGAAAATTTAGTTAAACGGTACTTCAAAGTCTAAGACCATTAGTAATTAAGAATGTTGGAAATATACGCAAAATCGGGGGAAAATAAAACTTAGTATCACAACCGTCAACTCAGATTGTCTGAGATCTGGCAGTGCTGAGATCTAGCTATATTTTCTCATGTCTGTTGCGAAAGTTTATAATCCAGCATTTGTAATCATGGAATGTTAGAGGCAACACTACTGTTGTGGTTGTTAATGAATATTTGATCTCAATAAAACTTTATATTGCTTAATTTTGAATCGCTGGTGAAAACTGATGAAATTTTGATGACTTGTGAAATTGTCATTCTCGGTCTAACAACGCTTGTAACACATTTGAACGTATAACTTTACAAATCTCGAATGGTTTGTTTCTAAACTAAACTATGCACGGTACTCGACCTTTTAGACCACACTTCGTGATGTCATACTATAGTCTCGCCCTGTACAGCCGATGTTGATTCATACCCAGCCTCCCCCTTAACACCATCTCCTCCAATCGTGAAGCTTTGACTTTCAATGATCCAAGACCTCTCCTGTAGAATATGATACCCAATTGGGCGGAGTCAGTGCATGCCATTTTTTCAATACTGAGATGACTGAAAGTGATCCGAGGTCGACTCTTTCCCGGATAGTCCTACCCTAATGGTTTCGGTCTCTACCGTCCGTTTGGCTATGGTTATTACAGACCACGGTTATGGATATTATGGTTAAATCTCACAGTTAGTATTGGGTAGAAAATAAAGACATGTATATCATTTTCCTTTCTTTCTTTGCTTAGGAAATAAAAATCTGGTTAAAGGGACTATCTTGAAATGACCAATATACAATATATGGCAATACAGAGACAAATCATTTTGCATTCCCCCATCCACTTAGACAAGAACATTGTCTTAAGAAGCCAATCACTTTATCGTATATCCCAAACAGAGATGAGATTAATAAAACATTATGACACATATATATGTGTGTGTGCGTGTTACAGGAGGGGATTGATTGATAAAGTGTCCGTAAAGCAATATGGATTTTTTCGTGTTAATTGATATTACAATATATTTGAGAGAATATGTTTTAGGGGTTTCTTAACTTTTTTATGGATGGGCTGGGAAACGAAATTAAATTCAACAAATTATAAATGTTTTGTTAGCATTCAATACAAGTATACAAGTTTATTGAATATTGAAATGCTATATACACAGGAAGACAAACAAATTCTTTTTAATGATATTTACGATTACGCATATCTTTCTGAATTCCGAATTGCTGAGCCAAATATTATTTTTGCTGACTTTTCTAGGAGAGTTATAGCCTATATGCTAAGGTGTCAGTACTGATCAAGGAATGACTGATGGAGGCTGGGCCATGTCATCCTTGGCTCCGCCCAATAGAATGCCACGACCCTAAGTGAAGAATATTAAACATAGTTTGCAAGGAATTACAATTTTGAACTGCTACCAGAGAAATTTACGATGAAATTCAAGAAAATACCATAGTTTACTAGATAGCCCTTTTGACTTTCCAAGTCTTGATACCCACTGAAAACAGCAACCAGTAGTATTTCTGAAATATAGGACTTATTAAATTGGAGATGTCTATAAGTAAAAAAAAAAAAATGAAACATACACTGGTATTACCTTTTCAAAATTGAAATTTAAAATGTATAAAAAGAATAAACACAAAATCCTATTGATCCATCTATATACGTGTGTATCTGTGTCTGTACTATTTGTTTGTATCAACTTATGTATACATCATTATTGTATATATATATATATGTGTGTACATATATAATTCATGCATGGAAATTCGTTTTTCGATACGAAGTTCTGCGCCAACATATTTGCAGTTGCAAAATACATAGGGGTTGGTATTGATAACGCAAAAAGATCAGTAATGATAATGGGATGTAAAAATGAAAGTAATTTATGCACATGTATATATTTCAACCATATATACAAACTGAATCATCAATTTTGGATCTATTTATTTAACACAAACGTTATGTTACACAAAACTCAGAGAAATTTAGGTGATTTCACACTCTTTTCAGGTTTCATACCTTAATTAGTTGTCCATTTTCTAAGTTAAGACAAGAAAAAACACATATAATGCTCGCTTTATTTTACCATTTGATTTTAGCTGTTTGCTTGTTAAAGTCCGTAGCCGTAGGGTCGGTATAGACCATAGACCTAAGGGCGGTGAAGACCAGAACCAGACCTTGAAGCTAGGTTCGGCCTCAGCCTCCCTCTTGTGATGCCTGAGTGTGGACGAAGGAGTGGGCATGTGGGGCATATAGCATAGCTGTAACCTCCATAGTCCTGTAATGTAGTTCGGCTTAGGGTTCCGCTTTACATTTAACTACAAGTGTGGACAAGGACGTGGCCTCCAGGGGACACCATAGCCGTAACCGTAAACACGGCAAGAGACAACCAAAATCCCACCATAGCCAAAGTGAGGTTCAGCTCTCCTCCTCTGCGCCCGCCCCACGCACTCGAAGCTGAAAGAAGAAGCAGACAATACAACTTTCAATAAGTCCCAATTAATGTAAATACAATCTGATATTATGGAACATCTTAAGGTGAGCAAACCCTTTGCGGCATCAAATAAGATGCTCCCATAAAAAAAGTGAGTGGTAATAACCTACCCTAGCTCTAAGCTTACTATGTCTAACTGCCCACGCTTCCAGTTCACCTTGAAAGGGGATCAACTAGGAAGAAGAAATGACTGAGATAGCTGACAGAAAATATGTTCCAGTGCCTACCATCTTTGATCACTCGTCAGTAGATTCGCGGATACCAACCAGAAAAACCTAATAACTTTGTTAATTTGGATTAAGAAATTAGAGCCGGTATAAATCAGTAAAAGCAGGGAAACAACTCTGGCGCCGCTGCTGGCAAGGCACAGATCTATTTGCGACCTTGGTTGTAACTTCTGACTCGTCAATTGAATATATATGTGTGTGCGTGTGTATATAATTTGTATGTATATATATTATTTGTGTGTATATATAATATATATCTATGTGTGTGATATAAATTCTGCAAATGGTATACATACATACGTATATTGTGTGTGTGTGTGCATATCCATCACAAATGGAAATATGGTAAACTGTAACTCGCAATGCTTTATTGGGAAAACATAAAGAACATACAAAATTAATAAATTCCGTTATGAAATCGTGAATACCTTGATTTGTATCAACAGAAGTATAAGTTAAAAAAAATAAGTCAATAAATTAAACAATTTTCCTTTTAACCGATAATCTTGTGTTATGTTCTGTTTTATCGGCATTGCCTCATCCTCTCTTTCCCTTCTGTATCATTCAGGGAAACGGAGGCGTAGATAGGCATTGTTAAATTTTATTGGTGCGATCTGACGGTTATAAGTGGTGTTATCTTTCCTTCTATCCACCCACACACTGGAAACCCTCCGCTTATGAAAGTCTGGTGAGTTTTATGCTCTTATTTCCAAAGTTATTCAGTAATTTAGTATCACATAATTGATGTTTCTTTGCTCTCTGATACGATCACCATATTGAATTTATAGATCTCATATAGGTATCTGGTTATGAGTTTTTATGTGTTTTTTTCCAATTTGTATCTGCAGGTTGTATCCTGTTGGCTGTCGCAGTAACAGCGAGCAGAAGAGGGAAGTGCGCTTTCATTATGGTCATGGTGGATTTATGGCTTCCCTTACTGTGCTATGGTTATGGATTAGGGTGTCCTGGAGGTCATGTGATGTCCACGCCATAGGCAAACGTGAAGCTTCTTTTGTTTTACTTATAATCTTTCATTTATTTTGTTCTTCATTTAGTATAGTTTCCCTTTAAACTGAAGTTTTCTGTCAATTGTTTTATATTTTTATCTATCTTTTACGAGACCTCTTTATTGAATGGTTTTATTTGTCACAAGTTTTATTTATAAGTATCGTTAATACTTTTCATGAACTTTTGCGGTCTCTTTGATTTTATTTTAAACATTAGGGGGAAAGTTTTATGCAATTCCATTTTTGCTTCGTTTAATTTATTTTAGTTTTTAGGTTCGCTTTTATAATTTTAGGGTTTTGGTTTTATATCTATTTCTCCTTTTTATGTTGTCATTTTATTCATATTTATAAGTCATCATATTACGATGTATGCCTCTGACGTCACCGATACAAT
>NW_028234411.1:5000-7500 GCF_977035675.1 Penaeus japonicus
GAGCAGCCACGTGGTAAGGAAGAAGGGAAGAGGAACAGCCACGGAAGGACGTAGTGAAAGGGAAGAGGGACACAGCCACGTGGAAGGAAGAAGGGATGAGGGAACAGCCACGTGGAAGGAAGAAAGGGACAGAGGGAGCGCCACGTGGAAGGTGGAAGGGTAAGAGGGAGCCAGCCACGTGGAAGGAAGAAGGGAAGAGGGAACAGCCACGTGGAAGGAAGAAGGGAAGCGGGAACGCACGTGGAGGAAGAAGGGATGAGGGAACAGCCACGTGGAAGGGAAGAAAGGGGAAAGATGGGGAACTGCCACGTGGAAGGACATGAAGGGAGGGAAACAGCCACGTGGAAGGAGGAAGGGGAAGAAGGGAGCAGCCAACGTGGAAGGAAAGAAGGGAAGAGGGAACAGCCCAACGTGGAAGGAAGAAGGGAAGAGGGGAACAGCCACGGGGAAGGAAGAAGGGAAGAGGGAACAGCCACGTGGAAGGAAGAAGGGAAGAGGGAACAGCCACGTGGAAGGAAGAAGGAAGAGGAACATCCAGGTGAAGGTGGAAGGAAGAAGAGCAGCCACGTGAAGAAAGAAGGAAGAGGGAACAGCCACGTGAAGGAAGAAGGGAAAGAGGGAACAGCCAGTGGAAGGAAGAAGGGAGAGTGGAACCAGCCACGTGGAAGGATGAAGGAAGAGGAACAGGCCCGTGGAAGAAGAAGGCGAAGAGGGTAAAGCCAACTTGGAAGGAAGAAGGGAAGAGGGAAGAGCACGTGGAGGAAGAAGGGAAGAGGGAAAAAAACAGCCACGTGGAAGGGAAAAGAAGGGAAGATGGGAACAGGCCACGTGGAAGGAAGCAGGGAAGCGAACAGCCACATGGCGGAAAGAAGGGAATAGGGACAGCACGTGAAGGAAGATGGGAAGAGGGAACAGCCACGTGAAGGAAGAAGGGAAGAGGGAGCAGCCACGTGGAAGAAAAGTAAGAGGGAACAAGACACGTGCAAGGAAGAAGGGAAGAGGGAACAGCCCCCGGTAAGACGAAGGGGAAAGAGGGAATCAGCCACGTGGCAAGGAAGCAAGGGAAGAGGGAACAAGCCACGTGAAGGAAGAAGGGAAGAAAAAGGGAAGAGGGAAAACAGCACGGGAAGAAGAAGGGAAGAGGGGAAACAGCACGTGGACGGAAGGAATGAGAAAACATAGAAAAGAAAAAAGAAAGAAGAAAAAAGAAGAAAGAAGAGAATAGAAGAAAAATGAAAGAAGAGAGAAAGAATGAGAGAGAAGAGAACGAAAATGAAAAGAGAGAAAGAAGAGTTAGAATGAAAAGAAAGAGAGAGAGAATAGAAAGAGAGAAGAGTAGAGAAGAAGAAAGAGAAAAGAAAGAAGAGAAAGAAAGTAGTAAAAAGGAAAGAGAGAAAAGAAGAGAGACGAAGGGAAGATGGGAAGAGGGAACAGCAACGTGGACGGAAGAAGGGAAAGGGAACGCCACTGGAAGGTGATAGAAGGGAAAGGGAACAGTCACGTGAAGGAAAGTAAGGGAAAGAGGGAACAGCCACAAGGAAGGAGAGGGAAGAGGGAACAGCCACGTGGGAAGGAAGAAGGGAAGAGGGAACAGTCCAACGTGGAAGGAAGAAAGGGAAGAAGGGAACAGCACACGTGGTAGGAAGAAGGGAAGAGGGAACAGCCACGTGGAAGGAAGAAGGGAAGAGGGGAAGGAGCCAAGTGGAAGGAAGAAGGGAAGATTAAGAGGGCGCAGCACGTGGAGGAAGAAGGAAGAGGGAAGCGCCCGTGGGAAGGAAGAGGGAAAGAGGGAAGAGCCACGTGGAAGAAGAGGAAGGGGAGCAGCCACGTGGAAGGAAGAAGGGAAGGGGGAACAGCCACGTGGAAGACGAGGGAGAGGGAGCGCCACGTGGAAGGAAGAAAGGAAGAGGAAGACAGCCCACGTGGAAGGAAGAAGGGAAGAGGGAACAGCCACGTGGAAGGAAGAAGGGAAGAGGGAGCTGCCCACCGTGGAAGGAAGAAGGGAAGAGGGAACAGGCCACGTGGAAGGAGAAGGGAAGAAAGAGGGAGGCAGCCACGTGGAAGGAAGAAGGAGAAGAGGGAACAAAACCACGTGGAAGGAGGAAGGGAAGAGGGAGCAGGCCACGTGGAAGGAAGAAGGGAAGAAGGAACAGCACGTTGAATGAGGAAGGTAAGAGGGAACAGCCCACGTGGAAGGAGAAGGGGCATAGGTACCACCACATGGAAGGAGGAAGGGAAAGGGAGCTGCCTCGTGGGTGTAGTGAGGGAAGAAAGGGAAGAGGGAGCCAGCCACGTGGGAAGGAAGAAGGGAAGAGGAGAACAGCACGTGGCAAGGAGGGAAGGGAAGAGGTGCAGCCACGTGACGGAAGAAGAAGAGGGAACAGCCACGTGGAAGGAAGAAGGGAAGAGGGAGCCAGCCACGTGAGGTAAAGGGAAAGGACAGCCACGTGAAGAAGAAGGAAGAGGGAAAAAGCCACGAGGAAGGAAGGAATGGGAAGAG
>NW_028234411.1:12500-22500 GCF_977035675.1 Penaeus japonicus
CTTCTCTTCCTCTCCCGCCTCCCCGTTTCCCCTCACCTCCCCTCTCCCCTTCCTCTTCCTCCCTACCCCTCACCTCCCCCCTCCTCTTCCACTCCCTCCTCTCCCTCCCCTCCCTCCTCTTCCTCTCCCTTCCCCCCTCCCTCACCCTTCCTCTTCCTCTCCCTCCCCCAATTCCTCTTCCTCTCCCTCCCCTCCCTCCTCTTCCTCTCCCTCCTCCCCCTTTCCCCTCACCCCTCCTCTTCCTCTCTCTCCCTCCCCCCTCCCCTTCCTCTCCCTCCCTTCCCCTTTCCCCCCCTCCCCTCCCCCCTCCTCTCCCTCCCCTCCCTCCTCTTCCTCTCCCCTCACCTCCCCCCTCCTCCTCCTCTTCCACTCCCTCCCCCCCCCCTCCTCTTCCTCTCCCCCCCCTAGATATGGTCCACTGGCGAAGGGATAATTTTCCAACAGTGTGATCATCCAAAGTGGAAATTATTACACATAAGCCTGACCTTCCTCGTTCCATTTTCTACGTCTACGTCACGTGACCTCGAAGGGGGCGGGGTCTCGACGAAGCGTGACCAATGAGTGTCCAGGAGGCGGGGCTTCGATGAGCAAGAGAGCCACACCTTCTGGTCCGAGATTTTTGACGTGAGATTTTTTTTTCGTTCGATTATGTATTTCTATTTCTAAAAGTGATTATCTTTAAGTAGAAATGATAATAGATATTTAATTACAGTTTCTGATAATAAGGGATTAATAACAAAGGGTCACTGCTGTAATATTCCCCTGAAGACAATACATAATTACAAAATACATGATTATCAATACATATCATCGTATTATAAACATCTACATAAATTCACCCTCTCACAATGCAACTACCATCCAGCTTATTAAAAAAAAAAAAAAAAAAAAAAAAAAAAAAAAAAAAAAAAGGTCTACGTATTTTCATTTCTCATTTCCTTATCATTCAAGAGGAACTCCTGGTCACCGTAGGGCACTGTAGTTACGGTGATTACAGTTAAGGTTGTTGAGTCCTTTCGGATCAGCTAAGCTTAACCTCCTTCGTAGCTTTGTGGTTTTTGCTGTTTCTGTTTTCCACGTGAGCTTTGTAGATTGTATTGTACTTTTGATGTTTATATCAGAAGGAAATGCCTTTTGATACTGACTGTGGTGGTGGTTGTGAAGATTTATTTTTTCTCTTTCTCTTTTGCTCTCATTCTTTCTTTTTGTCTTCCTCTCTCTTCTTCTTCTCTCTCTCTCTCTCTCTCTCTATCTATTTATCTCTCCTTCCCTCCCTCCATCCTTCCCCCCCCCCTCTCTCTCTCTCTCTCTCTCTCCCTCCCTCCCTCTCCCTCTCCTTCCCTCCCTCCCCCTCCCTACCTCCCTCTTTCTCTTTTTTTCTTTCTTTATTTTCTTTCTCCTTTTTTTCTTTCTCTCTCTACCTTCCTTCCTCCCCCTCTCTCTTTCTCTTTCCCTTCCTCTTCCTCTCTCGGTCTCTCTTTCCCTTCCTCTCTCACTCCCTCCCCCTCTCTCCATCTCCCTCCCTCCCATCTTTTTTTTTTTTTTTTTCTTTATCTGCTTTTTCTTTCTCTCTCTCTCTCTTCCTTCCCTCCCCCTCTCTCTTTCTCTTTCCCTTCCTCTCCCTCTCTCTCTGTCTCTCCCTTCCTCTCCCTCTCTCTCTTGCCTTTCCACTCTTTCTCTTTCCCTTCCTCTCTCTTTCCCTTCCTCTCTCTCTTTCCCTTCTCCTTCCACTCTCTCCCTTCTTCCATCTCTCTCTGGGGAGAGTATTCATGAAGGGAAGACTAACAAAAGAATGAAATTAAAGCAATACATTCGTATTCACATATACAGATACACGCACACACACACACACACACATAGCAACCCTCCAGAAATTGTAAAGGCACTAGAAAACCATTAAATTAGTAAAGAGAAATGTATTGCATGACCAACAAACAACACATCTCCTCTGTGAAACCGGTGCATGGGATCCGACAGATATGCTTAACCGAAAGTGTTATAAAAGTCTATTAATTAATATTATGTACATCAATTTACCTCCTTCAGTTTGTGTATAAAGAATCCTAACAATGTACATAAATGCAGCATCGTTTTTTTTTTTTTTTTTTTTTTTTTTTCTAGTGAACAGTCTTCGATAACAGGTGTTCAACAAGAGGGAAAAAATATATCCCAGGTTCATATCCTAGACTAAACGCTTAAAAAAATAATAATAAAAATAAAAATAAAAACAACATAGCGAGTTGTAGATCTTAAAGTGTATTTTATTAAAATAGTGTATATTTTACAAAATATTGAATTCAAATAGTGTATATTTTACAAAATATTGAATTCAAATAGTGTATATTTTACAAAATATTGAATTCAAATAGTGTATATTTTACAAAATATTGAATTAAAATAGTGTATATTTTACAAAATAGTGAATTAAAATAATGTATATTTTACAAAATATTGAATTAAAATAATGTATATTTTACAAAATATTGAATTAAAATAGTGTATATTTTACAAAATATTGAATTAAAATAGTGTATATTTTACAAAATACTGAATTAGAATAATGTATATTTTACAAAATATTGAATTAGAATAGTGTATATTTTACAAAATATTGAATTAAAATAGTGTATATTTTACAAAACATTGAATTAAAATAGTGTATATTTTACAAAATATTGAATCAAAATAATGTATATTTTACAAAATATTTAATCAAAACAGTCTATATTCTTTTCACTTTAAATGATTGTATTAAGGTTAGGCGATTACCACAGTCGTAATGGGTTTAGTTCGCTATACTGTTAACATAGTGAACTCTTGTATACAAATCACATGCAAATGTAAACTTGACAAGTTTCAGATTAGTTAAGGACTGAATTGCCAGTCAGTTGGTATCAAGTTTATAGAGTCAATATTCAGTTTGTTAGATAGATATGATGATTGTATGCTAGATTTGATGGGATGTTTAAATGATAAATCAAGGAATTACAGGAATTACTGATAATGTAATGAAGATAGGGATAGGGGGAGAGAGGGAGGGGGAGGGACGGAGGGAGGGAGAGAGAGAGGTAGAGGGAGAGAGAGAGAGAGGGAGGGAGGCAGGGAGAGAGAGAGAGAGAGGGAGGGAGAGAGTGAGGGGGGGGGGAGAAATAAAGTGAGAGTAGGAGAGAGTGGGAGAGAGAGAGGGAGAATGAGAAGGATAGATAGATAGAGATGGAGGAGAAGGACAGAGAGAGAGAAAGAAAGAGAAAATTCATTCTCATAATCACCATCACTGGCAGTATCAAATCGGATTTATATAAAGTATAAATATTGATAGTAAATCAACATAACAATTCATACACTTTTCGTGGGAAAACAAACAAACAAACAAAAAATTAGATTCATTCCGGTAGGTTAAGGAGACCGAAAAAAAAAAACATATTTGTATCATAAACTTGAATTAAATGAAATAAATTGAAATCAAATACATCCTTGTCAAGAAGAATACTAATAGAACAAATATATGTTTAACAAATAAACTTTGAAAACTTAACAAGGTATATCTTTAATAAACCTAGTTTTGCGTGCAGTAGGGTTCTGTGTGTGTGTGTGTGTATGTGTGTGTGTGTGTGTGCGTACATATCAAAAAAAAAAAAAAAAAAGGAAAAGAAAAACAATAATATATAACAACATCAATAATTTCAAGTACAAGTTTGTAAATTGAGAGTGAAATTTTTAAAAAGTTTGAAAAAATAATTGCTTTGTTATTGTTATGCTGTTTATGCTGTTTGTAGGAAGCGTCACGGAGTAACCTTGGTTAGAAGGCGCGGACGAAGACCTTACACGGTCAAGGGGAAAGTATGTGTGTGTGTGTGTGTGTGTGTGTGTGTGTGTGTGTATGTGTGTGTGTGTGTGATGTATTTGTATATGCAAATGTGTGTGTGTATGTATGTGTATATATGTATGTGTATGTTTGTGTTTGTTTGCGTGTGTGTGTGTGTATGTGTGTGTGTGTGTGTGTGTGTGCGTGTGCGTATGTATGTATGTATGTATTGAGGCAGAGGTACATATTAGCCGGATAGACATACAGATAGATATAAATAAGAGATGTAGACAGAATATTAAGGCGTTATAGTGTCATTAACGCTGTTATAGTTATTGAATTAATTACAGGCAATAATAACACATGAATGTAATGATAACAAAACAAACTCAATTATTATCAATGAAAGAAAAAAAAAATAACCCTCGCATTAAGAGGCTTTGGGAAAAGTTGATATTATTTTTCGTAAATCACACACAAATTTCAAGCGAAAACATTCGAAAAAAGGGTATTCGAACCTTAACAAAAATCTAACATCTAAGAATGAGTGATTTCTATTACTTGAACACAAAGATACTGTTTCAACTAGAATATTACCCCCCCAAAAAAAAAAATATATATATATATATATAATAATATAATGGTCGTTATATCTGCCAAGGTAGTTTGCTAATATGATATTTTTCGTCCTCAAGTAATATTAATAGCAATATGTAATATCAATTTTTGTAAAATAACAATAATGATAATATCAAAATCCAAACAGCAATTGTTGTCCATAGCAAGCGACACAACACAAATAAAAGACCAATTTAATCACCATTAAAAAAAAAATAAAAAAAAAATCTAACAAGCAGACACCTACTTCCATTTATTAATTGGGATTTTAAGAATGTTTTCCATAACATTAACCTCAACAAGTTGCTATTCTTCTAGCTATTCCTTCCTGGACCCAGAACCGGAATTATATCCCAGAGGGTTTCTAGAACCAGCCAAAGGGATAGAACCGGGATGGAACCGGGGTGTACTTTCACATACATGTTAAGGAAAGAGGGATGGATGGGTTAGAGTGTGTCTAGATATGATGGGGTAATTCTAGGGAGGGAGAGAGGGAGGGAGGGAGGGAGGGAGGGAGGGAGGGAGGGAGGGAGGGAGGGAGGGAGGGAGAGAGAGAGAGAGAGTGAGAGAGAGGGGAGGGAGGGAGGGAGGGATAGGGAGAGAGAGAGAGAGAGAGAGAGAGAGAGAGAGAGAGAGAGAGAGAGAGAGAGAGAGAGAGGGAGGGAGGGAGGGAGAGAGAGAAGTAAGAAAGAGAGAGAGAAAGAAGAGGTAAGAGAAAGAGAGAAGGAGGTAAGAGCGAGAGAGAGAGAGAGAGGGGAGGGAGGGAGGGAAGAGAGAGAGAGAGAAAGAAGAGGTAAGACAGAGAGAGAGAGAGAGAAGAGGTAAGAGAGAGACAGAGAGAGAGATGCTGTCAGACAGATACAGAGACTTCGAGACAGACACAGACAAAGACAAGAGAAAGAGTAGTCGACAGACAAAGAGACAGAGACACAGAGAGAGAGAGAGCAAGCGAGAGTGAGAGAGTGGGCGAGATCAAGAGATAGAAAGTGAGCGAGCAAGCGAGCGAAAGTGAGCCAGAGCAAGCGAGCGAGAGTAAGAGTGAGCGAACGGTCAAAAGAAAGAGAGAGAGAGCGAACATGCAAAAGAGAGAGAGAGAGAAAGCGAGAGCGAGAGAGCAAGCGAGCGAGAGTAAGAGAGAGCGAACGGTCAAAAGAGAGAGAGAGAGCGAACGTGCAAAAGAGAGAGAGAGAGAGCAAGCGAGCGAGAGTAAGAGAGAGCGAACGGTCAAAAGAGAGAGAGAGAGCGAACGTGGAAAAGAGAGAGAGAGAGAGCAAGCGAGCGAGAGTAAGAGAGAGCGAACGGTCAAAAGAGAGAGAGAGAGCGAACGTGCAAAAGAGAGAGAGAGAGAGCAAGCGAGCGAGAGTAAGAGAGAGCGAACGGTCAAAAGAGAGAGAGAGAGCGAACGTGCAAAAGAGAGAGAGAGAGAGCGAGAGTGAGAGCAAGCGAGCGAGAGTAAGAGAGAGCGAACGGTCAAAAGAGAGAGAGAGAGCGAACGTGGAAAAGAGAGAGAGAGAGAGCAAGCGAGCGAGAGTAAGAGAGAGCGAACGGTCAAAAGAGAGAGAGAGAGCGAACGTGCAAAAGAGAGAGAGAGAGAGCAAGCGAGCGAGAGTAAGAGAGAGCGAACGGTCAAAAGAGAGAGAGAGAGCGAACGTGGAAAAGAGAGAGAGAGAGAGCAAGCGAGCGAGAGTAAGAGAGAGCGAACGGTCAAAAGAGAGAGAGAGAGCGAACGTGCAAAAGAGAGAGAGAGAGAGCGAGAGTGAGAGCAAGCGAGCGAGAGTAAGAGAGAGCGAACGGTCAAAAGAGAGAGAGAGAGCGAACGTGCAAAAGAGAGAGAGAGAGAGCAAGCGAGCGAGAGTAAGAGAGAGCAAACGGTCAAAAGAGAGAGAGAGAGCGAACGTGCAAAAGAGAGAGAGAGAGCGAGAGTGAGAGCAAGCGAGCGAGAGTAAGAGTGAGCGAACAGTCAAAAGAGAGAGAGAGAGCGAATGTGCAAAAGAGAGAGAGAGAGCAAGCGAGCGATAGTAAATGTGAGCGAGCGTGCAAAAGAGAGTGAGTGTGAGAGAAAGCGAGCGTGCAAAAGAGAATGAGTGAAAGCGAGAGCGAGAGTGAGAGAGCAAGCGAGCGAGAGTAAGAGAGAGCGAACGTTTAAGAGAGAGAGAGAGAAAGAGAAAGGAAGAGAGAGAGAGGGGGGAGTGAGTGAGAAAGAGAAAGAGAAATAGAGAGAGAGAAAGAGAAAGAAAGAGAGAGCTAGCAAGACCTCCAAAATGAAAATGTCTGACTCGTTAGACAGATTCATTCCCTCTCTGGCGTTCGCCTCATAAATATTCATTTCCACGAATGATGAATAGGAAACATAACTCACGCCATTTCTTGTCATTTCCCTGTTATTGCTGCCTCCCTCTCATTCATCTCTTTCTTCTCTCCTTTTTATGTTCCTTATTTTCGTAAGCGTTATTCGGTATACTTCATGGGGAATATACTGGTGTGTTTGTTTGTTTGTCTGTCTGTTTGTTTGTGCATGTGTGTGTATTAAAAAAAAAACTAAGAAAAGAAAAACAAAGGAATAAAAACGACAAAATAAAAATTTCCAAAAGAAAACAAAATAAGAAATACATTCATGCAGTATTTGTTCAGGAATTTGCTTTCCTTTCGCAAAAAAAAAAAAAAAAAAAAAAAAAAAACAGGGAAAATAAAGCGGATGTGTTGATGAAAGCAGAGGCTCATGTTAGTGATGTAAGCAGTTGTGATGATGAGATTCTTGTTAGTGATCCAAACAGAGGCTCATGTTAGTGATGAAGGCAGTGGTGATGAGTCAGAGGCTCATGTTAGTGACGAAGGCCGTGATGGTGAGAAGAGATCATGTTAGTGATGAAGGCCATGGTGATGAAAACAGAGGATCATGTTAGTGATAAAAACAGTGGTGATGAGAATAGAGGCTCATATTAGTGATGAGAACAGAGCCTCATGTTAGCGTTGAAAGCAGAGTGATAAAGACACTCATGTTGGTGATGAAACCAAAGTCTCATGCTAGTGATGACCGTGATGAGACTAATTGTGATGAATATTCTAATTCAACTGAGGCTACTTCCGGCCACCTGATCCAAGGTTAGAACGCTTAATTAAAAGTCTGGGAAGGTTACATGTACTGGTAAGTTAGAGAGAGGGAGAGAGAGATGGAGAGAGAGAGGGAGGGAAGGAGGGAGGGAGGGAGGGAGGGGGGAGAGAAAGAGAGAGAGAGGGAGAGAGAGAGAGAGAGAGAGAGGGAGAGAGGGAGAGAGGGGGGGAGAGAGAGAGAGAGAGAAAAAGAGAGAGAGAGAGAGAGAGAGAGAGGGCGGAGAAGAGAGTAAAAAGAGAGGAGAGGGAGAGGGGGGGAGGGAGAGAGAGAGAGAGAGAGAGGGGGGGGGGGAGAAAGAGAAAGAGAAAGAGAGAGAGTGAGAGTGAGTGAGTGAGTGAGTGAGTGAGTGAGTGAGTGAGAGAGAGAGAGAGAGAGAGAGAGAGAGAGAGGTGGGGGAAGAGAGAGAGAGAGAGAGAGAGAGAGAGAGAGAGAGAGAGAGAGAGAGAGAGAGAAGCAACTAACATGAAGAATATTTAACATAAACTGTCATTGTAAAATATAATATGCGATATGCAAATCCAACGATGAAACAAGTAAAAATAGAATATTCATAAACAGTCGAATTTCCTCCTGTCAGGCGCAGGGGGCAGTGACATAATAGCCGTGCATGACTCTGCATCATGCAATACAGGCGGGAAAATCAATATAGGTGTATTCATGTACTTAGACGGGAAAATGGAAGCATGTTGCAAGGCACACGGCGAGAAAGTGCAACCTTAATATTGCAGATAAATATTGATCGACTATTTGTAATGTTTTGTTCAGCGTTTCAGCATTCGCGTGATTATGTGTTCTTTTGACCGTGTGTAAATTTCACAGTTTTTGGATTCAATCTGTATTTGCTTTCCCGTTCGCTCGTATACGGAAATGCATTTGCAAGATTTCAGGCTCATTTGATCATCAGAAATAAGGTAATATATCTATCAACGGACAATCTCAACCCAATCTCTCAAAACTGTGTTGGATGACGCGATCGTTGAGAGCGCAGACACCAGCAATTTCATCCGGCACACTTTACGACACTTTGCCGGCACATTTGTAGCCATACTAAGTATAATTCCTCTTCTTTCTCTCTCGCGTTAATCTCAGAAGGCGAACAAAAAGTATCTCAAGCAAATATTAACTTACGTGGGTTGCGCTGCACTATCCACACACAAGGAGAACGATGCGTGCTCGAGCAAACATATAAATGAATGGAAGTGTGTGCATGACAGATGCTTAAGTTAAAACAAACATGGCTGAATGGCACGTGAATTATCCCTTTCCGTAAAGAGATGAATAAATATGAGGCGCGAAAAAAATAATGATATTTGATGGGGTTCAGATGGTGATGATGGTGGTTGGGATGTGTGGTGATGGTGATGATGGTGGGGATGGTGGTGGTGGTGATGATGGTGGGAATAGTGGTGGTGGTGGGGATAGGTGGTGGTGGTGGTGGTGGTGGTGATGGTGGGTGTGTGGGTGTGGTGGTGGGGTTGTTGATGGTGGTGGTGGTGTGTGGTGGTGGGGTGTGTGGGGTTGGTGGTGGTGGTGGGGATGTGTGGTGGTGGTTGGTGGTTGTGGGGTGGTGGTGGGTGGGGGGGTGTGGGGTGTGGGTGGGGGGTGTTGGGTTGTGGTGGGGTGGGGTGTGGAGGGTGGGGTTGGGTGTGGGGGGGTGGGGGTTGGTGGGGTGGTTGGTGTTGTGTGGGGGGTGTGGTGGGTGGGTGGGTGTTGGATGGGGTGTTGGTGGGGTGGGGTGGTGATGTGTGGGGGTGTGGGGGTGTGGGTGGGTGGGGGGGTGTGGTGTGGGGGGGGGTGTGGTGTTTGTGGTGGGTGTGTGGGGGGGGGGGTGTGTGGGGGTTGGGTGGTGGGTGGGGGGTGGGGGGGGGTGTGGGGTGTGGGGTTGTGGTTGTGTGGGTTGTCGTGGTGGGTGGGGTGGTTGGTGTGTGTGGTGTTGGTGTGGTGGTGTGTGGTGTGGGTGTGTGGGTGGTGTGTGTGGTGTGGTGGGGTGGGTGGTGGGTGGTGGTGGGGGTGTGCGTGGGGTGGTGTGTGGGGTGGGTGGGTGAGTGGTGGTGGGGTGTGTGGGTTGGGTGTGTTGGTGGGTGTGGTGGGGGTGTGGTGTGTGGTGGTGGGTGGTTGGGGGTGTTGTGTGTGAGTGGGGTGGTGGTGGTTGGTGGGTTGGGGTGTTGGGTGTGGGGTGGTGGGTGGGGGTGTGGTGGTTGGTGGGGGTGTGTGGGGTGGGTGGGGTTTGTTGGGTGGTGGGTGTGGGGGGTGTGGTGGGGTGGGTGGTTGTGTGGGTGGTTGGGGTGTGGGGTGGGTGATTGGGTGGGGTGGGTGTGGGTGTGTGGTGTGGGTGGTGTGGTGGTGTGGGGGTGTGGTGTGTTGGGGGTGGGTGGGTGGGTGGGGGTGGTTGGTGTGTTGTGGTGTGGTGTGGGTGTGGTGGGGTGTGTGGTGTTGGGTGGTGGGTGTGGTTGGGTGGGGGTTGT
>NW_028234411.1:30000-35000 GCF_977035675.1 Penaeus japonicus
TAGATTGGTATTGATCTGTTCCGATTTATAACCCGTTTGCTGTTATGATGCACGGATTCCATTGCCGTGCCGTGACCCAGTAAACTTTTAAACTAAATCGAGTGTGCAGAGAAAGAGAGGGAGAAAGAGGGAGGGATAGAGAGGGAGGGGGAGTTAGAGAGGGAGAGAGAGAGAGAGGGGGGATAGAGAGAAAGAGGGAGGGAGGGATAGAGAGAGAGGTGGGGAGTTAGAGAGGGAGGGATAGAGAGAGGGGGTGGGGTAGTTAGAGAGAGAGAGAGAGGGAGAGAATTAGAGGGAGAGAGGGGGGGGGTGTTAGAGGGGGAGAGAGAGGGTGGGGGTTAGAGAGAGAGGGGGGGAGTTAGAGGGAGGAGAGGGAGAGGGAGGGGAGACAGAGAGAGAGAGAGAGAGAGAGAGAGAGAGAGAGAGAGAGAGAGAGAGAGAGAGAGAGAGAGAGAGAGAGAGAGAGAGAGAGAGAGAGAGAGAGAGAGAGCGAGAGAAAGAGAGAGAGGGGGGGGATAGAGAGAAAGAGGGAGAAAGAGAAGGGGAGAGGGAATAAGAAGAGAAGCGAAGCGAAGAGAAAAGAAGAAAAGAGAGAGAAAGGAACGGAGATACAGAGAGAGGAAGGAGAAAATAAGAGATTAAAGAAAAACGCAAAAAAACAAAACAAAGCAAAAATAGAAGAGAGGAAAGCGAACAAAAAAAAAATAAAGGAAAGAATCAATTAAAAAAAGAATAAAGAAAAGAAAAGAAAAGAAAAAAACAATACAGCTGCACCTCGTTATATCTGAGGTCATCTAGCCATCAAAATGGGAACGGAGGTCAGAGGAATAAAGGAAATAAAATAAAGCCTAAGATACAGGAAGTAGAGTTAGTAAGCAAAGAGAAGAACGTGAATTTAAAAACTCTCTGGATGTTGGGAACAGATGGTGAAATTTCTTTCATTTTAGTTGGCTATCATTTCTTTTAATTTTTTTTATTAGGGTGTTTTTTATCGTTGTTGTTGTTGTTTTTTGTATATAATGTTGGAAGATAGAATTCGTTTGTAATAGAAGAAAAGTACGATATGATATGAAAATTCAACTTGTGGAATGGGACGTGTATCAAAGGTGGTGTGTGGTTCCCGTAGATTTTTTTCCACATCGACCTCTAAAAAAATATATGTATTTTTGTCCCTTTTATTTGGCATATCTAGATTAATACCTAATAAGCATATCAGATTAATAAATTACCGTTAGGAAATTTACACGCATAAAACAACCAAACAAGGGACTTAAAAAAAAAACACAGAAATACAGACTCTCTCTCTCCCTCGCTCTCTCTCTTTCTCCCTCCCTCTCTCTCTCTCTCTCTCTCTCTCTCCCTCTCTCCCTCTCTCTCTCTCTCTCCAATTAGGATCATAAAACACGCACTAAAAAACATGTATACTTAGAAGCAACAAGGTGTAGGGGCGAGACAGCAGGGATCGTAAGGTTAAACTGCTGGGTTCCCGGATGTGGCAGAGAAATGGCGGCCGGAATGGTTGCCAAGCTGGAAAATATTTAACTTGGTTTATTGCAAAAGATTTAAGTTGGTTTATCTTAAAAGGTCTAGGATGTTTTGTTGTGAAATTATTCAGGTTTATTGTCAAAGGTTTAGGTTGGTTTTATCTTAAAAGGTCCAGGATGTTTTGTTGTGAAATTATTCTGGTTTATTGTAAAAGGTTTAGGTTGGTTTATTTAGAAAGAATAAAAGTCAGATGTAATATTGTTTTGTTTGTTGCAAGGGATTTAGACTGATTTATTGTAAAATTGTCTCGTTTGGTCATTGCAATAGAATGAGGCTGGTTTATTGCAAAATATCCAGGTTGTTTATAACAAGATTTTTTGGCTGGTTTATTGCAGAAAATTCAGGTTTGTTTAAGGCAAATTATCCAGATTGGTTTGTTGCAAATTATCCAGGTTGATTTATTGAAAAAAACAAGTTAGTTTAGTGGGCGTGTGGCATCGTATTTACTCATTCCTTTGTTTTAAGAAAATAATGATAATAATAACAGAAATAATAAAATAAAAATAAGAAAATAATGATAAAAATAACAGAAATAATGAAATAAAAATAAAAATAACAGAAATAATGAAATAAAAATAAAAATAACAGAAATAATGAAATAAAAATAAAAATAACAGAAATAATGAAATAAAAATAAAAATAACAGAAATAATGAAATAAAAATAAAAATGAAAATAGAAAATAAAATAAGAAAATACACGATGAGAGGGAGAGTGAATATAAAGTAATTATAAGATTATATTATAAGAATGATAATATAATATATAAGTGATGATAATTAACATGAAGAAAAAAAAAGCGAGGGAAAGAGATGAAAAAAAGGAAATAGGAAAAATAGGGATAAAAAAGAGAAACAGAAGAAAATAAAATAAAAAATAAAAATAAAATAGAGATGGTAAACACAAAATAAATAAATAAATAATAAAATAAGTAATAAAATAAATAAATGGTAAACACACATGACTTATCAAGATGCAATACGCTCAGTGCCTTCAAAACAGTGCCAACACGAACATCACAGCCAGTGCAAGTTAGCAAGAACATGGCACTGCAAGATCATGCTGGCTCTGCATGATCAGGAAGGGGGCTATGGGAGGGGAGGGGAGGGGAAGGGGGAGAGAGGGAGGAGAGGGGAAGGGGGAGGGGAAGGAAGGGGAGAGAAGGGGAAGGGGGAGAGAGGGAGGGGAGGGATATAAGGGAGGGGAAGGGGGAGAAGGGAGGGGGGGAAGGGAGAGGGAGGGGAGGGGAGGGGAGGGAAGGGAGGGAGGAGGGAGGGGAGGGAGGAGGGAGGGGAGGGAGGGAGGAGAGAGGGAGGGAGGGAGGGTGGGAAGCGAGGAAGGGGAAAGGGAGGGGAGGGAGGGGAAGGGGAGAAAGGGAGGGGAGGGAAGGGAGACGAAGGGAGAGAGGGGGAGAGAGGGAGCGATGGCACAGTGCCAAGTCAGGTTACTTCCACCCACGGCTGTGACGTCACGGATAAGCAAGGTGGCCGGGTAAGGAAAAAGGTAATTTGTCATTTTAAAATCACTCGTCAGGAAGCGGCGAGGAACAGCGCAGGGACGTCCGTGAGAGAGATTGGGGAGTAAGTGCTCAATCTTTTTCTTTCTTCTTCTTTCTCTCTTTCTCTCTTTCTTTCATTCGCTCTTTTTTCTTATTTTCTCTTTTCTTTCATTTTCTCTCTTTTTCTTTCATTCACTTTCTCTTTTTTTTCATTCTCTTTCTTTCATTCACTCTCTTTTTCTTTTCTTTCATTCTGTCTTTCTTTCTTTTTCTCTTTCTTTTATTCGCTCTCTTTTTCTTTCTCTTTCTTTTATTCTCTTTTTCTTTTTCTTTCTCTTTCTTTCATTTCCTTTTTATTTTTATTTATTTTTCTTTCATTCACTCTGTCTCGTTTTCTTTCTTCCTCATTTTTTCTTTCTCTTTCTTGCCTTTTTTTTCATTTTTCCCATTTACTTTTCTTTTCCTTCTCTTTATCTCTCGCTCTTGAGTTTTTTCTTATTTTCTATTTTTCCTTCTCTGATTCTTTCTCGCTCTTGCGTTTTCTTTTCTTTCTTTTTCTCTCTCTTATTTTTGAAAAAAAAATCCTCTTTCCTTCTCTCTTTCTCTTTTTTTCATTCTCTTTTCTTATTTCTTTTTGTTTCTCTTGTCTCTTGCGCTCTTTCTCTCACCTATTCTCTTGCTTTTTCTTTTTCCATTTCCTTTTCTTTCTACCTCTTCTTTCTATCCTTATACTTTATTGTTTATGACCTTCCAGGATGTATATATCACAACTAAAGACTTATTACAAGTTTAAAGAGCTTAATCTAAACCTATTTAAATCTAACTTATTTTCTTGACTTTAAACCAAAGATCATGGAAATATGAAACCCACTCACATCTAAAGAAAACTTCATCCTTTCTAATTAACCGTCAAAATCATTAATGCCATCCAGGGTTATGATGAAACCGCCATCTGTGCACAGCAGCTTTCACGTACAGACACTCTCTCTATTTCTATTTCTTTCTTTCTATCTCTCGTTCTCTATTTTTTTCTTTATTTCTTTCTCTTTATCTCTCTTTCTCTTTATTTTTTCTTTTCATTTCTTTTTATTTCTTTCTCTCTCTCTCTTTTCTCATTAATTCTTTCTCTATCTCTCTTTTTTCCTTTTATTTCTTTCTCTTTACCTCTCTTTCTCTGTGTCTCTCTCCCTCTCTCTCTCTCTCTCTCTCTCTTTCTCTCTCTCTTAAGAGAAAAGATGAAAGGTAAAAATAGAAAGCTTTGCAGAATTTAAAGTATCTACACAGCTTTGTTTGCTATTTTGGAAGAGGAGAAGCAAGGGAGAAAAGAACGAAAGGATAAGAGACACACACAAAAAAAAAATAAACAATAAACAAAAGAGAAAAAGATAGAGAAAAAAAAAAAGAGTCAGTGATCAGAAAGAGACAAAGTCACGGAAGAGAAGAAGGAAAAACACAACCCTGAGTAAGAGAGAGAGAGCGAGAGAGAGAGAGAGAGAGAGAGAGAGAGAGAGAGAGAGAGAGAGAGAGCGAAAGAGAGAGAGAGAGAGAGAGATAAGACAGCCATTAGTGTCAGTGGTCGCAGCAAGCTGGTCGTTCGCACATCGTTTTTTCTTCTTAATAGCGTTTTTTTTAAATTGTAGAATAAACAGAAAACAACAATGTTCATTCTTGTCCATTTTCTCTATCCATCCATTTACACGTGAGCGCACAAATACACACACACATATATATACATATTTATCCTATGTATGTATATACACACATGCATACATATGTATGTATGAGTATATACGAACAATAAAAATGAATAAAGTCACATGTAAAAAAAAAAAAAAAAAAAAAAAAACACGAAGGCTCCCACAAAAGATGCGTGCGGGAGAGAGTTTGCAACATTTAAGGCCAGTGTTGCAAGCACAGCCGCTACACCTCTACAAGCGGAAGCAACAACTGCCTAACTT
>NW_028234411.1:45000-47500 GCF_977035675.1 Penaeus japonicus
GGATTGAAGGGGTGGGGTGGGGAGGGAAGGGAGTTGAAGGGGTGGGGAGGGGAAGGGAGTTGGAGAGGGAGGGGAGGGGTGGGGGTTGAAGGGGTTGGGAGGGGAGGGGTGGGAAGGGGAGGGGGTTGAAGGGGTAGGGTGGGGAGGGAGTTGAAGGAGTGGGGAGGGGAGGGGATTGAAGGGGTGGGGAGGGAAGGGAGTTGAAGGTGTGGGGGAGGGAAGGGAGGTGAAGGGGAGGGAATTGAGGGGTGAGTAGGGTGGGGGGCGGCTGGGGAGGGAAGGGAGTTGAAGGTGTGGGGAGGAAGGAGTTGAAGGTGTGTGGGGAGGGAAAGGGAGTTGAGGGAGGGAATAGAATATGAAGGGAGCGGGTGGGGTGGGGAGGGAAGGGAGTTGAAGGTGTGGGGAGGGAAGGGAGTTGAAGGTGTGGGGGAGGGAAGGGAGTTGAAGGGGAGGGAATTGAAGGGGTGGGGGTGGGGAGGGAAGGGAGTTGAAGGTGTGGGGAGGGAAGGGAGTTGAAGGGGAGGGAATTGAAGGGGTGGGGGTGGGGAGGGAAGGGAGTTGAAGGAGTGGGGAGGGAAGGGAGTTGAAGGGGTGGGGAGGGAAGGGAGTTGAAGGGGTGGGGAGGGAAGGGAGTTGAAGGGGTGGGGGAGGGAAGGGAGTTGAAGGGGTGGGGAGGGAAGGGAGTTGAAGGGGTGGGAATGGAAGGGAGTTGAAGGGGTGGGGGAGGGAAGGGAGTTGAAGGGGTGGGGAGGGAAGGGAGTTGAAGGGGTGGGGAGGGAAGGGAGTTGAAGGGGTGGGGAGGGAAGGGAGTTGAAGGGGTGGGGAGGGAAGGGAGTTGAAGGGGTAGGGTGGGGAGGGAGTTGAAGGAGTGGGGAGGGGAGGGGATTGAAGGGGTGGGGAGGGAAGGGAGTTGAAGGTGTGGGGGAGGGAAGGGAGTTGAAGGGGAGGGAATTGAAGGGGTGGGGGTGGGGAGGGAAGGGAGTTGAAAGGTTTGGTGGTGAAGGGAAGGGAGTTGAAGGTGTGGGGNGNGANGGCAGTTGAAGGTTGTTAGGGGGAGGGGCCAGGGAGAGTTGAAAAGGGGGAATTGAATAGAGGTGGGGTGTGGGGTGGGAGGAAGATTGAAGGGTGTGGGGACGGGAAGGGAGTTTAAAGGTCTGTGGGGGAGGGAAGGGATATGAAGGGGAGGAAATTTGAACGGGTGGGGGTTGGGCCTGGTTAAGGGAGTGCAGTGTGGTATGGACTGTATGTTACCTGCTATTTGAGTTCCCTTTCTAATAAACGGGAGGTACGGGTAAGGTAGTTGAAGGCGTGTGGAGAGAGGGCGTAGAAAAGGGTTGGAAGAATGGCTTTCCGGGGTGGATGGCAGGGATGCAAGGGATTTGGCGGCCGGTCGAAGCACCCCTTTTATGATCTTTCCTGTGCTAAAAGCCTTGTGGGCAAGGCCTTAGTCATGCCCTGGAGGGATGGACGGCATTACTTTTGAGTGGGGCGGTCAGGCGAAGCAGATTTGTTGTATGGCCGTCAAGCCGGTAGTGGTCTCCTTTCCTAATCCGGGAGGGCGGGTACGGCTATGCCGGAGAGTCGCGGACGGGCGATGCCTGGTTGGCGGTACACGGCGATAGCCGTATTGTCTGGAGCATAGCGAAGCCGTCGAGGGCGGTCAGGCGTTGTCCGTGAGGTCCGTGGCCTGTAGACTGAGATTTCTGTACTGCCTATCCTTCTTGGGTTCTTTTACTGCGTAATCACGGTTTGTCGTCCCTTCATGCCTTATTGTCGCTCCGTATTTGCCTGTAAGTTGCCCTTTAAGGTCGGCCTGTCTAATTCCGTGATTGGCCTGTTCTGCGGTGAAACCGCTTTTACTTTTTTTGTTCTGTCGTGTCCTTTCCGAATCCCTTTGGAATGGTCGAGCTTGGCAAGCCGGGGGATGTGCTTGTCCGCTTTCATGCCATGTTTAATTTTACCTTTCCCTTTTCCTTCTCAATCCCTTTGAGTGGAGTTTTTTGTAAGCCTTATTCGTTTCTGTCTACGCCCTGTTACTTCTTCCGTTCTAATCCTTGATTTTCTGTCCTTTCTAAGCCCTTGAATTGACGTTGCCCACCAATCCCCTTCCTTTTTCAATCCACCTTTTACTTCTGCCTTTCCAATACGGTTTCTGTCCACTTTCCTCTCTCCCTCTTCTCTATTTACACCCTTCCTCATCCCCCCTCACATCCTTCCCCCGTCCACCTTCCCATTCTTTCTCCCCCCTTCCAATCCCCCTGCCCCCCCCTCCCTTTCATCCTTCCCTCCCTCCCTCCCGTCCCCCAATCTTTCTTCCGTCACTTCCCCTTCACCCTCTGTTCTCTTCTCTCTCCTGCCACCAACCTTTCTCCCGCCCCCGGTCTCTCCCCCGGCCCCTTTTGTCGTTCGCCAGCCCTCGATCCCTCGACCTCCCGAAACTCCCACTACTCCCTCTATCCCCCCACTGCCCTCCCTCCCCCCCCCCTCCCCCCATCGCCAC
>NW_028234411.1:57500-63699 GCF_977035675.1 Penaeus japonicus
CCCACTTGGCAGACTAAACCGACGAGTACATGGGCTGAGAACACGCCAAATCAAAGGGACTCATCCGCCTGGGCTGGGCTGTTCTCTGAAAAACCCTAACTGGAGGCTTCATTGCCGGAAATTAGACGACCGAACGAAGACTTCTGGAAAGTGGCAAGAGAGTCTTCGTTCTTTGCGGAAACACATATCGGGAGCACTTCCGAGATTTAGGGTTTTGGATAATTTTGCGTCGCCTGTCGTCAGTTTTCGATCTTTTGGAATGTTTTCTACGTTGGTTATGGGGGGGTATGAAGCCTTCTCCTCGTTTATTTTTTCCTACTGTATTCATCATATATTATACAGATAGAATACCCTCATGGTGATTACATAATAATAAAACCGATTCTTGAGGGTCACAGACTAAATGATTTTCAAAATATAGTAGAGGGACGAAGCGACCGAACACTCTCAAAGTTAATTTCAATAGTTTCGTATACCTCGAGTGACCAAGGTCGCGAACGCTGTGGCAGAGACTGCTCTCGTACAGTTTTCTTACAACTCGTGTTTTCCTCTTCCAAAACTCCCGGTACTTTCTATCCAGAAATTATGATTCCTTCCCCGTGTCTGCAAGGTATCGTTTGAATGCAAAGGTAAGATGAGGGAGGGAGGGAGAGGGAGAGGGAGAGGGAGGAGTGGGTAAGGGAGGGGGAAGAGGGTGGTGGGGAAGGGAGGGGGGGGAGGGAGGGGGAGAGGAGGGAGGGGAGGGAGAGGGGGAGGGAGGAGGGAGGAGGGGAGGGAGGGAGAGAGGGGGAGGAGAGAGTGGGATGAGAGAAGAGTGGAGAGAGAGAGAGAGAGACGAGAGGAGACGAAGAGATGGAGAGAGAGATTGAGAGAGAGAAAGAAGAAAGAAACGAAAAGAGAAAGAAATTAGAAACAAGAGACCCTTAAAAACCCAAAAACACAAACTGATACCCATTCATCCCCACACATTGCTCATATATACCACCTCACCAATCATCCAATGTCCCGATAGCATGCAAATAAGCCAAGCCTTGTTCTTCTTCAGCTTTATCGAGACTAACGATCTCCAAATTCTCCAAACACAGCGTACGGGAAAGTCATTTCCTCTCCTTATAACAGCATTTCGACGACACGCGGACGAACAGTGCGGGCGTAAACTCATCTGACATCTGACCTTGATTCTGGGGGAGCGGTCTGTTATTGAAGGTAATGAAAGACGTAATTCTTCCGTCGCGTAAACGGAACGTCTGGTTTGGGTTGAACGAAACACCAAAACGGGATAGCTTACCCCTGTATCACCTCGGTTGCGGGCTTCTGGGCCGGAATCGATGGTTGCGGATATTTTCGAAAAAAATTTGAATTCACCCCCCCCCCCCCCCCCCCCCCCCGCCCCACCCCCCCCACCCCCTCCCCCAAAAATATATAAATGGATTGGTTGTTGTGGTTGATCTTATTTATGCTTGTTGTCATATGTGTGGGGTATTTCGCGTTTCAAGTTGTGGATTCGTTCGTGCATGATTATATCCAAGAAAAGTGTGAGGGTTATGCATTATGCGATATGATAAAACCTTTCTGGTCATGTATGGGCAGGTATACCGTTGACTTGAACATCTCTTTTCCGACGATATGGACAGAACTTCTCACGTTTCGGCTGATCCGACATGAGTGATGTATCTGATACAAAGGAAAAGATACCTTTAGAGTGTATGATGATGTCCAATGTCCAAATGTCACTAAAAGACACTCACCGACGGAATGACAATAGCATTATTATTAGGGGCGTTCACCTTCGACATCATCCAGACCGAATTCCGGAACCGAAGCTCTTTGACTAGAAAACAGGTGGTTCTTGCATTGCACCTCACGCCCTCAAGTCCGCCCGCCCACTTGGCAGATAACCGACGAGTACATGGGCTGAGAACAAACAAAATAAAACGTCTCCTGGGCTGCTGTTCTCGAACCTACAGAGGAGCTTCGGAAATTGACGACCGAACGGAAGACTTCTGCGAGAAAAGTGGCAGAAGTCTTCGTTCTTGCGGAAACACATATCGGTGAGCACTTCCGAGTTTAGGGTTTTTTTGGGATATTTCGTGCCTGGCGTCAGGTTTCAAATCTTTTTGAGAATGTTTTCTACGTTGGTTATGAAGCCTTCTCGGTTTATTTTTCCTACTGATTTTTCATCATATTATTATCAGATAGGAATACCTCATGGTGATTACATATATATAAACGATCTGAGGTCACAGACGAAATATTTTTCAAAAATATCGTGAGGACGAAGCGACGGAAACTCAAAGAAATTTCAATAGTTTCGTTACCTCGAGTGACCAAGTCGAACGCGTGGCAGAGAGACTCTCGCCCATACATTTCTTACACTCGTGTTTTCTCTTCCAAACTCCGGTACTTCTATCCAGAAATTATGATTTCCGTGTCTGCAAGGTATCGTTGAAGCAAAGGTAAGATGAGGGAGGGAGGGAGAGGGAGAGGGAGGGAGGGAGGGAGGGAGGGGAGGGAAGGGAGGGAGGGAGGGAGCGAGAGGGAGAGGGAGAGGGAGAGAGGGAAGAGAGGGAGGGAGGAGGAGGGAGGGAGGGGGAGGGAGAGAGAGAGAGTATTATGGCTCTGGTAAAAGTTCTTTCTGTCTCTCTCTCTGTCTCTGTCTCTCTGTCTCTCTCTCTCTCTCTCTCCCCTCTCTCTTGTGATAACTCGACCGCCAATGTCGACTGTGGTGATGCAACCTCAAGGAAGCTTCCAATATGATTCATGCAACTATTTCGTATTTCTTTCTTCATCTTCTTACTATTCTCTCTCTCTTTCATTCTTTCTCTCCCTTTTTTCTCTCGTTCTCTCTCTCTCTCTTTCCCTCCATCTTTCTCTCTCTCTCTCTCCCTCTTTCTTTATTTTTTTTCTCTCTTTCCCTCCCTCTCTCTCTCTTTCTTTCTCTTTCTTTCTCTTTCTCTCTCTCCCTCTCCCTCCCCCCCCCTCTCTCTCTCTCTCGTATTTCCATTGCTTGTCTACAGTAGGAAACAATCTTCGAGGTATTTTTTTTCTTCCCCAGTTTTTCCTTTTTTTTTTCATATTTTTTTCTTTATCATTCTTCCGATTCCTTGCACACTGACTTAAAACTTCCTTGTTCGAACGATTGTTCTCGAATCACACACTTTACAGATACTATCAGTATTTCTTTACTTTTCTTCTTTTTATATTCGTTCTATCATTCAAAGAAACTGATAAATATATCAACACAATATCTCAATGGATAATTTCGTCTATCATAACCAAAGATTAGTCACAAATTCGAAATCAAAATACTAAACAGGGTGTTTTTTATGTCGAATTTGCAAGTCGATTTCTCTCTCCGCTTCGACACATTTTTTCTCACTTATTCTAAACTTTTGTCCCCGATTAAAAAAAAAAAAAAAAAAAAAAAAAAAAAAAAAAAAAAAAAAAAAGTGGTTTTTATCTCGAATTTCCCAGTTGATCTCTCTCCACTTTGACACTCCCCCCCCCCTTAATCTTTCTATTTTCATTTCTCCCTTCCTTTATTCTCCCTTATTTCGCGCATTAACAGTGTCGTCACCGTTTGGCACCCACGATTACGAAAGCTATGCCGACTTTACCTTCAATTTCATGGTCTTTCGTCGCCAGAGCCATCCTGGTGCTCCGAGATCTTTCTTTTTCTTTCTCTTTGTGTCTTCGTGGCTCTGGCTTTTATCTTCGTGGCTCTCTTTCGTTATTTAGGTGTCTGATTTTCGTTATTTTGGTGTCTCTCTTTCGTTATTTTGGTGTCTCTCTTTCGTTATTTTGGTGTCTGTCTTTCGTTATTTTGGTGTCTCTCTCGTTATCTTAGTGTCTCTCTTTCTCTATCTTAATGTCTCTCTTTCTCTATCTTAATGTCTCTCTTTCTCTATCTTAATGTCTCTCTTCCGTTATCTTAATATCTCTTTCTTTCTTATTTTATCTTTATCTTAATGTATCTTTCTTTATCTTAATGTCTTTTTCATCTTAATTTCTCTTTCTCTATCTAACTATCTTTAACACTCTCCCTTTTAGTCTCCTTTCAAACCAGATTCCCATATAAAGGTTTCTCATCCCCACCCCCACCTCCACCCCCACTCTCGCTTCCACTGATCTACCCCCCTCTCCCCCCTCCCCCCCTCCCCCGCTCCCCGCCCCTTCCACATGTGAGTGATTGTGCCTTTGAGTGGAAAGGACGTGTGGTTTTACGCTTTATTAAGAACGTCAGTATTTTTTTTTTTTTCTTTTTTCATATATATAGCTCAATCGAAGTTTTGATGTCCATCGCTTGGAAACAAGGAATGAGATGTTCTCTCTTTTTTATCTTTTTATTTTATTTTATTTATTTATTATTTTTCTTTTTTATTGTATTTTGAAGTGATTAAGAAATGATTTAAGGAAGTTAGTTTGACTTCGTTACAGTTCGGGAATGTAAAAAAAAGAGAGAAAAAAAAGATAATGATAATAATAATAATGATAATGATGATAATTATAATAATAATCTTCAATACAAGTGAGAACAGAAATTCTGTCGATGATTCGTATTTTAACCTTAAGACATTTCTGCAGATAAAAAAAAAAAAAAAAGAATGCCCAAATAAACTTCATATCGTGTCTGTTTCCCCTTATTTTACGATTTTCTATTTAACATGATTTGAATAACATTAGCTATTACTTACCAAACACATTTTCAATACCTCAGATATTCTATTTTCCACTTCAATGCCCCGTAGATAATTATCCGAGAATGAAGTGATCGTAAAGAGCATTCAAACTTCACCAATTTGACAGAAACATTGTAAGAAAACGAATAACACAATAACGACGTAGAAAGCAGTAAATCCTAAAGATTCTAAAAACGAAAACGAGGTGAAAAATGATCGTATTAGTGTGAAAATGAAGTGAGAATGATCGTATTAGCATGAAAACGAAGTGAGAATGATATTCAGTGTGGAAACGAAGTGAGAATGATCGTATTAGTGAAAACGAAGCGAGAACGATCGTATTAGAGTGAAAACGAAGCGAGAACGATCGTATTAGAGTGAAAACGAAGTGAGAATGATATTCAGTGTGGAAACGAAGTGAGAATGATCGTATTAGTGAAAACGAAGCGAGAACGATCGTATTAGAGTGAAAACGAAGCGAGAACGATCGTATTAGAGTGAAAACGAAGTGAGAATGATCTTCAAAGTGTGAAAACGAAGTGAGAATGATCGTATTAGTGTGAAAACGAAGCGAGAACGATCGTATTAGAGTGAAAACGAAGTGAGAATGATCTTCAAAGTGTGAAAACGAAGTGAGAATGATCGTATTAGAGTGAAAACGAAGCGAGAACGATCGTATTAGAGTGAAAACGAAGCGAGAACGATCGTATTAGAGTGAAAACGAAGCGAGAACGATCGTATTAGAGTGAAAACGAAGTGAGAATGATCGTATTGGTGTGAAAACGAAGTGAGAATGATCGTATTAGTGTGAAAACGGAGTGAGAATGATCGTATTAGTGTGAAAACGAAGTGAGAATGATCGTATTAGCGTGAAAACGAAGTGAAAATGATCTTCAAAGTGTGAAAACGAAGTAAGAATGATTTTCAAAGTGTGAAAACGAAGTGAGAATGATCTTCAAAGTATGAAAACGAAGTGAAAATGATCGTATTAGCGTGAAAACGAAGTGAGAAAGATCGTATTATAGGTGGAAAACGAAGTTTGGGGGAAGAGAATGATTCGTAATTAGTGTGGAAAAACGAAGTGGAGATGATCGTATTTAGCGTGAAATCGAAGTGAGATTGTTCGTGTTAGCGCGAAAACGAAGTGAGAATGATCGTATTAGCGTGAAAATCGAGAAGTGAGAATGATTCGTCTTATTAGTGTGAAAACGAAGTGAGAATGATCGTATTAGTGTGAAAACGAAGTGAGAATGATCGTATTAGTGTGAAAACGAAGTGAGAATGATCGTATTAGCGTGAAAACGAAGAGAGAATGATCGTATTAGTGTGAAAACGAAGTGAGAATGATCGTATTAGTGTGAAAACGAAGAGAGAATGATCCTAATAGTGTGAAAACGAAGTGAGAATGATCGTATTAGTGTGAAAACGAAGTGAGAATGTTCGTATTAGTGTGAAAACGATCGCATTAATACGAAAAACGAAGTGAGAATGTTCGTGTTAGCGTGAAAACGAAGTGGAGA
>NW_028234411.1:63799-66299 GCF_977035675.1 Penaeus japonicus
AAAAAAAGGAGAGAGAGAGAAAAAGAGAGAAAGAGGAAGAGAGAGAGAGAGAGAGAGAGAGAAGAGAGAGAGAGAGAGAGAGAGAGAGAGAGAAGAGAGAGAAGAGAGAGAGAGAGAGAGAGAGAAAAAGAGATAAGAGAAGAAAAGCAAAAGAGAGAGAGAGAGAGAGAAAAAGAGAGAGAGAAAGAGAAAGAGAGAGAAAGAGAGAGAGAAAGAGAGAGAGAGAAAGAGAAAGAGAGAAAGAGAGAAAGAGAGAGAACGAGAAAGAGAAAGAGAGAGAGAGTATAATCTCGAGAAGTGAGGACGGATTTCAATAGGGTTCGAAGGGCCAACTCGGGTATATCTGAGAGTATCGTACCTCGAGTAAGTGTTGTGTTATGTAGGTTAATACTGCGAGTGCTGATCCCGGTTCCGCTGGCTCGCTCCCTTGTACCTCGAGCGCAGTCGCCCCCGTGCGTGGAGGGACATGTGATACTCTAACTACAGTGGACTTCGTGAGGCTGTAGTTGCGTTTTATACAGGTGTTAAAGGGTTATGGGATGGTTTGACTTGATTGGTCTTGATTTTGGTGGTTTTTAATGTATATGTAAAAGGTATATGTAATATTCTAACTCCTTCGTGCGTCTGTGCTTGTACTGTATACATATGTGAAAGGTTTATGTGTCATTCTAACCGAGTGCCACTGTAGCAGTAGTAACAGTATGTGCATATGTAAAAGACAGATGTGATATTCTAACTCACTGCAGAAGTGGTATTATGACTAAAATGACATCACAATAGCTGCACTGTATACACGTGCAGATGTTATATGTCATATTCTAATTAAAATATCGTCACCGTAGAAGTGGCAGAACTTAAGGTATGTGTAAAAGATATGTGATACTCTGACTGGAATGTACTCATTGCGACAGCCGTAACACTTTACACATGAATAGATTATATGTAATGTCCATACTGCAGTGCACTTAATATTGTACTATTTTATATATATGTAAAATATATGTGTATGGTACAGTGTGTTCCGTGCTGCACTGTAATTGTGTCTTATGCGTATGTGAAATATAATGGTTTTAGTATGAATATACCATACCGTATATTGCAAATCAAAAACAAAAAAAGATACAAAGATGGAATGATCTGAATCAGTCATAATCTATGATGACAAAAGAGAACAATCACTTTTAATAATACAACGCGTGAAAAACGAAAAAACGGAGAGAGAATGAAAAAAGACAACCACCAACACCATAAAAATAAAAAGAAAAATAAGATTCTCAATGTCAGAGAAAAACAAATAAACAAACTCACACATCAACGTCCACACAAAACTCCCCCCAAAATAAAATATAATTCACGTGCAACTGCATATGCAAAGTACACATCAGCAAATCAAAAGAGAGATTAAATTTTCGGTTAAATATTTGCCACTCAAAAAAAAAAAATCATCGGTGCACATTTGATGAATCTAATCAAAAGTTCCAACATTAACGTAACTCATCCTAATATTTCCACGTTTTTAGTGTTGGAAAAAACAACAACACCAACTTGATAAATGAAGATAGATACACCAAAAAAAAAAAAAAAAAAAAAAAAAAAGTTGAATACCAGTTAACAAAAAGAATGCCGACATGGAAAACAAAAATTGAGTTGTAAATTAGGTTTGGTGGAGCAGCCTGTCTAAATGTCCTGTTCTAAAGGCCTCGTTATAACTAAAGGGTTTTCCGCGACTATTTGTTATAAAAAAAAAAAAGAAAAAAAAAAGATAAAAATGGGAAAAAAGACCACTTTTGCAAATCTATTTCTTTCTTTCGGTATGATTCCTTTCTATCTATTTATTCATCTGTGGTTTATCTATATCTATATCTATAATCTATCTCTTTTGTTTTTTTTTTTTTTTTGGGGAACGTTTTCCCCCCCTTTCCCCCCCCCTTTTTTTCTTTCTCCCTTTCCTCCTTTCTCTCCCCTCTCTCTCTCCTCTCTCCTCCCCTCTCTCTCTCTCTCTTCCTTTTCTTCCCCCCCCCTTTGCTCTCTCCTTTCTTTCTCTCTCTCTCCTCTCTCTCTCTCTCTCCGCCTCTCTCCCCATTTTCCCCCCCCTCTCTCAAGATAAAATATAAAACCACTTTGCAAGTCTCGCTCCCTCGTAGTCTCCTTTCTCTCAGCTTGCGTTTCCCTCTCCTCTTCTTATTCGCTCATCTTCTCTCCTCTCTTCTTTCTCTTCTCTTTCCCTTCCCTTTTTACTCTCTCTCCTGCGGTTCCCTCTCTCACTCTCTCCTCTCTCATCTCTCTCCCTCTTTCCCTCTTCCTCTCCTTCCTCTCTCCTCTCCCTCCCCCTATCCTCTCTCCTCCTCTCTCTCTCCTCTCTTCCTCCCTCTCTCCCTCTCTCCCTCTCGCGCCTCTCTCTCTCCCTCTCCTAATATACATCTCCCTCCCCTCCCTGCCAACCTCTCCCACTCTCTCCCCTCCCCCTCTTTCTCCCTCTCCCTCTCCTTCTCTCCCTCTC
>NW_028234411.1:73799-78799 GCF_977035675.1 Penaeus japonicus
CGACGTGACCCCACCTGCCCACCTCGGTATTCCCGAAGCTTTGTTCAGCCTCTCTTTCTTCTCCTCCTCCGTCTCTTCTGCTTTACTCGGCGTCTGTTCTCCGAACTCAATACCCGGTTTGATCAACGTTTTTTCCTCGTCTTCCCTTCCACCTGGCTGACTCGAGGGGCTTGTCTCAGGTATCTCCTTGGACCCCGAGTCTTTTTCCTCCGACACAGATTGTTTCTCAAGGGTCGGGCCTGATGGAGCCTCGCTCTGAGAGCCTCTCGGCGACGTAGCTTTAACTGCTTCCTCTTTCACCGTGGGTTTCTTCACTTTCTTCTTCGTCTTGAGCGTCTTCGTGCTCGTTTTTTCCGCCGCTACAGATTCGCTGTTTTCTTCCCCGGTTTCGTCTTTCGTTTTTGCTTCGTCTGTGCTCTTCTCATTTCTTTCATCCTTTGAGGGATCATTGCTCTCATCTAAATTTTTGTGACTCAATAGTGTATCGGGAGAGAGAAGGGAGTCATTGTTTATCGAGTCTTTCTCTTTCTTCTCCGATTTCTTCTTGGACTTCTTGCCTCTGCTCGAACTTTTCTTTCCCAGAACGAGCTCAGGTGAAAGGAGACTTGTATCCTCCTCCTTGTCGGAACTTTTCGACTTCTTCGAGCTGCTCCTGGAAGTCTTGGTTGACGAGCGTTTCTTGTTCGGATTCTTCTCGATGAACCTTTTCAGCTGACCCACGATCGTCTGGCCTTTGCCGTCGTCGCTCTTCCCTCCTTCGTCGCCGCTCAGGTCCTTCGGGATCAGGGACGGCTTCTTCTTCTTCTTCTTCCAGCTTCCATCCTCGTTCTGAACCAGTTCCTTCATCTCCTCGTCCGACTCGATGTCAATGTCAGGATGAAGGACGGCGGCGATGATAGCATCCTTCACTTCCTCGGCGCTCTTCAGCTCCTTCTTCGTCTCGGCCGCCGTCGTCGCCCTCAGGAGTCGCGCAGCAATATCTTCTTCCTCTTCTTCCTGATTAGAACTTTGTGGATTTTCCATTACCTGCGGGGCCTCGCGGGACTCCGGCGGCGAAGTTGAGGAAGTTGCCTCGGCTTTAGGGACGCGGCTCGCATCGACGTCGGAGGAAATGGAAGAACTCTGGGCGGGCGGGGGGGTGGCGCTGGCTGCGGGGACGCCGCTCTTGTCGCTTGCGCCGCTGCTCTCCACCTGGAATCTTCTCCGCGTCGGGACATACTCGTAAGGGTCTGGTTTCTTGTCTTTCTTGTCCGGCTCGGTATACTTCTCGATGAGCCTCTGCGCGATGGTCTTAATTGTCTTCTCCTTGACCTTGAAGTGGCTCTCGGGGGACTTCTCCTTCTCTCTCTTGGTCGTGAGCCGAACCAGAGGGCGGTTCCGGGAGATCGAGCCGCCGTCCTCCCTGTTCGCGTCGGCCTTGTACCCCGAGGGCAGCTTAGGCCTCTGTGTGGTGTTGATGTCCCTCGTGTCGATCTCCCGGGGCCGATCCCTCCCTTTGTTGATCTTGGCCAGGTAGTGGTCGGCGTAGCTTCCTCCCCCGGCCTTTCCGGCGTACTTGCGCTCGACCGGCGTCTGGTTCTGAAGCGCCGAGAACCTGGACTTGGTGGGAGGGGGGAGCTTGGACGTCTCCTGTGCGTTCAGGCCTTTCAGCAGGCTGGCGGTGTTTCCGCTGAGGAAATTTGAAGACGAAGTTGATTTCATGATCTTGCTGTCGTTCAGGAGACCTCTGGTTCCGGCCTCGGGAATGTTATCGGAAGATTTATATCTTGCCAGGTAATTTCCGGCCGAGTAGCCAGTGGTCGCTGCCCCCGAGGAGTACTTGGAGAGGTCATAAGCGCTGTTCGAGGGCCCGTTCTCAGGGATGCTGTACTTGGACCGGCCATATCCTCCGACCAGGTCCCCCGAGGTCAGCTTCGTCCTCCCGAGGGTGGCACTCGAGCCCACGTCACCATACTTGGAGTTGGTGTAGGAGGGCGTGACGTAGTTGCTGGAGTTGCTCCTGACGTAGGGGCGGGTGGCATAGCTGTTCTGCGTGAGATAGGGCGAGACGGGCATCTTCGATATGTACGTGAGACGTCTTGTAAAAACGGATAATAAGCCTCACTTGTGCTTTTTACGAAGTCTTAGTCAGAGATTTATATATACGATCGTGTGAACGACGCGATGAGATGCAGTTCATGAAAAGCACAGCAATATAAATAAAGCAAACCCACTTCAGCTTATCCCATTCTCTCAGAGACACGAATCGTAAAAGATTGTTCGTAAAGGAAACAGTAATTGTAACACCCAAAGGCCCGCAATTATTCGGGTGTCATATATGTGGAAGAGTGTCATGGGAGGTCACTTCTACACTGTCGGAGAGGGTGTCGCCCGTTTCATAATTCACAGACATTTTTTCACAAGTTTTCCATACGTCTCCGATTCTTAGGATCGATTTTAGGAGACTGAGAAATATATTTATGTGTGTATGATTATTATGATTCCGTAACTATAACTAAGTGAACTCGACTGATATGTTAGAAATCACAACACTTTATCTCCTCTTTCTTAGACGCTTATCTGAATAATTTCTTTTTTTAATCCACAACTTCGAATATCACTGCTACCGTATATGTATATATATAATAAATATCACAGACTTACTTTCCGTTATTGCTTTAATCTACGTTTATCTACTACGATATTCTTCGTCGGTTGGCGCAAACAACCAATCTATCATTCCGCCGGCCACAATAGGTAATATTCAACCGACCTACCAAACTTCTTAAGCAATTCACAACCTCACTTGCAACACCGACACACACAACACATCGCCACGACTGTACTCTGTCTTCTGGCGCCACAGGACCGGGCACTCACGCCGCTTGCCCCGTCGCCAGCTTAGCCTGATACACACACCTCTGGCGCCAGGTTGGGCAAGTGGCGCCAGGGGGGAGGGTTAGGAACGGGATGAGAGAGGGGGGTGAGAGTAAAGAGTGAGGGATACAAGAGGGGAGGGAGATGGGGTGAGGGGTGGGTGTAGAGAGGGAGGGGAGGGAGAAGGGGTGAGGGGTAGGGGTAGAGAGGGAGGGGAGGGAGAAAGGATTAGGGTATAGAAGAAGAGGAAGAGGGGATGAGGAGGTACGGAAAAGATGTAGAAGGGGTTTGGTTAGTGAGGGGATAAGGGGGGGGGGATAGAAGGTAAGGGAGAGGGAAGGGAAATAAGGGATAGGGGCAGCAGGGGTGGGTAGGTGGAGGATAGAGCGCAAGGGGGTAAGGGCAGATGGCATGGGAGTAAGCAATGCTTAGCCAGGAAAGGATAAACAGAAAACGGGTAAAAGCGGAGGGAGAAACAGACAGAGAAAGAGATGAAGAACAGCCAGAAGAAATGAGGTAGAAGGAAGGACAATAATGAGAGGAACAAGGTAGGAGAAGGAGGGAGAGAGAGAGAGAGAGAGAGAGAGAGAGAGAGAGAGAGAGAGATTTACGAAACAGGTGGGAAAGACGTAGGTGGGTCGGACTGGAGGGCGATAAGAGTCAAAACAGAAGTGGAAAGAGAGGAGGGAAGGAGGGAGGGAGGAAAGGAGGTAGGGAGGGAGAAGGGGGTGGAGGAGGAGGCTTAGGTGGCAGAAGGTGGGGGGAAGGGGGGTACTAGGGATAGAGAAAGAGTGGGGCAAGGGGGTGGGGGGGGGGGAGGAGGAAGGACAGGTTTTGGCACCGCGAACTTGGACAGTGGCGGCAGGGGAGGGAAGCGAGACGGCGTGCCAGCAGAGATTAAAATAGTCTCCGAACGTGACAGGTGAGTGGGCGGAGTTTGTGGGTGGGGGAGGGGGGGAGATAGTGGGCATGAGGAAGGGGGTAGGTGGGGGGAAGAGAGGAGGGAGGAGGGGGAGGTGGAGGGGAAGTAGGTTTGAGGAAGGGGGGAGGTGGAGGGGGAGGGGGAGGGAAGATAGTGGGCATGAGGGAAGGGGGAGGTGGAGGGGGAGGGAAGATAGTGGGCATGAGGGAAGAGGGAGGTGGAGGGGGAGGGAATATAGTGGGCATGAGGGAGGTGGAGGGGGAGGGAAGATAGTGGGCATGAGGGAGAGGGAAGGGAGGAGAGAGGAGGGGGAGGGAAGATAGTGGGCATGAGGGAGGGGGGAGGTGGAGGGGGAGGGAAAATAGTGGGCATGAGGAAAGGGGGAGGTGGGGGGAGGGTAGATAGTGGGCATGAGGGAGGGGGAAGGGAGAAAGGAGGAGGGGGAGGGAAGATAGTGGGCATATGGGAGGAAGGAGGTGGAGGGGGGAGAAAGATAGTGGGCATGAGGGAGGGGGGAGGTGGGGGGGGGAAATAGGGGGGATGAGGAAAGGGGGAGGTGGGGGGAGGGTAGATAGTGGGCATGAGGGAGGGGGAAGGGAGGAGGGAGGAGGGGGAGGGAAGATAGTGGGCATATGGGAGGAAGGAGGTGGAGGGGGGAGGAAGATAGTGGGCATGAGGAAGGGGGGAGATAGTGGGCATGTGGGAGGGAAGAGGTGGTAGGGGAGGGAAGATAGTGGGCATGAGGGAGGGGGGAGATGGAGGGGGAGGGAATATAGTGGGCATGAGGTGAGAGGGATGGGAAATAGCAGGTGTGAAGGAGGGGAGGGGGGGTATAGTGGGCAGGAAGGGAGGGATGGGAGATAGCGAGTGTTAAGGAGCGGGGGTTAGAGAGATAGAGGAGGAAGAAAGGGGTAGGAGGAGAAGAAAGAAGAGGAAGGGGAAGAGGGAAGGTAAAGGAAAATGAGAGAGGGAGTAAGAGGAAGGGGGGAGTGATAGGAAGAGGAAGAGGGGAGGAAAATATGGAAAGGAGAGGGGAAAAAGGCAAGAAGAGTAGAGGGAAGAGGACAGAGGGAGAAAAAAAGGGAAGGAAAGAGAGAGAGAGCGGAGGGTTGAGAGAATAGCAGAAGAGAGGGAGCGAGGGAGAGAAGAATGGAGGAAGGGAAAGAGAGAAAAATAGAGGGAGCAAAATGAGAGAAAGAGATAAGAAGAGAGAGAGAGAAGG
>NW_028234411.1:91299-98799 GCF_977035675.1 Penaeus japonicus
CCATTCTTTTGCAGGTACACCGGAACATTTTAGATTTTTTCTTTGTTTCTTTTGTCTCTTTTCCTCTCTCTCTCTCTCTATCTATCTATCTATCTTTCTCTTTCTCTCTCTATCTCTATCTATATATCTCTATCTATCTATCTATCTTTCTCTTTCTCTCTCTATCTCTATCTATATATCTCTTTCTCTCCTACTATCCCTACCTCCTTCCCTTCCTCTCTGTGTCTCTTTCTCACTCTTTTCTTCCCTTTCTCTCTCTCTCTCTCTCTCTCTCTCTCTCTCTCTCTCTCTCTCTCTCTCTCTCTCTCTCTCTCTCTCTCTCTCTCTCTCTCACACACTCTCTTTCTCCCTCCCTCCTTCTCACTCACACATGGTGACAAGACTCGAAAGATTTTTGCAACATTTTTTTTTTTTTTTTGGCACTGGGTTTCACGTGTACCTTGCAGGAGAGGGGAGGGAGGGGGAGGGGGAGGAGGAGCAGAGGAAGGAAGGGAACATGGGGAAAGGGGGAGGGGGAAGGGTAAGGAGCATAAAGAAAGGTGTGGGGGGGGGGGGGATTTGAGTGGGAAGTGGTAGAGAGCGGGGGGAAGGAAAAGTGTGTGTGGGGGAGGGGAGGGTTAGGGGGGCTGGTGAAGGAAGAGGAAGGGGAGAAGAGATATTGTAGAAGAAAGAGGGTGGGTGGGGATAGGGGAGGGGAGAATGGAGGAAGGGTGAGGGGGAAGGGGAGGGGGAGGGGTAGGGGAGAATGTAGGAAAGGTGAGGGTGAGGTGGAAGGTGAGGATGAGGGAGGGGGAGGGGGAAGGTAAGGATGAGGGAGGGGGAGGGGGAAGGGGAGGATGAGGGGGGGAGGGGATGGCAGCGAATTGCGCTTGTGATTCAAAAAGAAGCAGAATTCCTCCTTCTTCGACGTATTTCTTGAAGGAGACTCTGAGGACACTCTCGCATTTCGCAAGAGAGAAAATGTCGACTTGAGAAGGACCGTGGAGTGAAAGGATAAAGAAGAGATTCCAGAACGAAGAGATAAAAGGAAAGAGAGAGGAGGATGCAGGGAGAGAGAGAGAGAGAGAGACAGACAGAGACAGAGAGATGGGAGGGGGAGGGGAGAAGAAAATAAAAAAAAGAAAGAAAAAGGCAGCGAAAGAAAAAAATATATATAGTGAAAGAAAAACAAGAGAGGCAAATACAGGAATAAAGAAGAGAGGATAAATGAGTATACTGAGATAAAGAGATAAAGTTAGGAGAAAGAGAGAGACAGAGAGAGGTTAAAGTTAAAAGTTGGGAATTATCTATGATGGAAAACATCCTCGTTGTTTAGGCCTATCTTGGAGGAAGGGGGGGGGGGGGTAGATAGGCCTTCGACATCAAATTAATTGTATTTCAGAACTTTATTTTCTAAGTTATTGGAAGAACATGGAACTTTCCTTCTTTCTTTACTGTTACTTATGTCTTTAGTGTTGTTGATTTTCTTGTTGCATTACCGTTAACATTTAGTATTAGTATATAAGAACATGCTCATTAAAATCATCTATATCAATCTTTATCACTTACACATTATCATCATGATTATCTGTCCATATGCTAGTTTTCCTCTTCTAGATTTTCCTTATCTGTCTTCATCCTTCCATAACCCATTCACCTTCAAACAGATACAAAATACATGCAATGGAATAGTAAAAAAAAATAAAAATAAAATAGTCTGCACTCTCAAAACCCAACCCACGCATCTGTCTCGAAATCAACAACACCTGTTTCGAAATAACGAACCGCGAGGGGGTTCGGAGTAGTTTCGAATCACTCGAAGTTCTCAACGTGATACCCTTGTAAGCTAAACCCTTTATTTCTCTCTCTCTCTCTCTCTCTCTCTATCTATCTATCTATCTATCTAACTCCTCAATCTTCCCCCTTCCCTCCTCCTCTCTCTCTCTCTCTCATCCCTCGTCCATCTCCTCTCTCCACTCCTCCCTCTCACACCTCTCCTTCTCAAGGCTTCTCTATCTCTCTCTCTCTCTCTCTCTCTCTCCTCTCTTCCTTCTTTCCTTCCCCTTTTCCCTCCCTCGTCTGCCAGACCACGCCTCTCTCCACCTTAAATCTCCGCATCTCTCCTCCAACTCTCCATCCCCCTCCCCCGCCCCATCACATTCCTCTCCCTCTCCACCTCCCTCTCCATCTCCTCTCCCTTCCTCCGTTCCTCCCTCTCTCCTCCCTCTCTCTCTCTCTTCTCTCTCTCTCTCTCATCTCCTTCGCCCCTCTCTTCTCTCTCTCTCGCTCACACTCCTCTCCTCCCTTCTCCTTCTCCTCCTCCTCCCTCTCCTTATCTCTCTCCTCCCTCTCATCCCCTCTCTCCCCTACCTCTCTCTCTTCTCCTCTCTCCTCTCTCCTGAGCCTCCCCCTCTCTCCCGCTCTCTCTCCTCCATCCTTCTCTCTCCTCCTCTCCCACATCTCCCTCCCTCCTCCGCCACCTCTCTCTTCCCCTCTCTCCCTCCTTCCTTCCTCCTCCCTCTCCGCCTTCATCCTTCTCTCTCCTCCTCTCTCGCCTCTCCTCTCTCCTCCTTCTTACTCCTTCTCACCTCCTCTCCTCCTCGCTCTCTCTCTCTCTCTATCCACCCTCTTCTCTCTCTCTCTCTCTCTCTCTCTCTCTCCTCTCTCCTCTCCCTGGTTCTCTCTCCTTCCGCGATCCTCTAACTAGCCTCCGCCCCTCCCTCCCCCCTCCTCTCCCCCCCTCTCTCTATCTCTCTCTCTGCCTCCTCCTCCAAGAGGCCCGGCCCTCACTCCTCGACCTCCCTCGCTCTCTCTATCTGTCTTCTCCTTTCTCGCTCCCTCAACCTCTGCTCTCTCTCTCTCTCCCATTATCTCTCTCCTCGGGGGGCGTCTCCTCTCTCTCTCCTCCATCCTCTTCTCCCCTCTCCTCTTTCTCTCTCTCTCATCTCTCCTACTCTCCTCAGCTCTCCCGTCCTTCAATTCTTCTCACAAGTCTCATCCTCTCTCTCTCTCTCTCTCTCTCTCCTTCCTTCTCTCTTAGTCTCCTAGCATTTGGAGATTTGGACACGAGGCCATGACTCACCTGTTGTGGTCATTTTACTCGAGTATCGTGTGTGTGTGTGTGTGAGTGTGTGTGTGTGTGTGTGTGTGTGTGTGTGTGTGTGTTTATTCATTTATTCATATTGCCTTAAAACCATTGGTTTTAAAAGAATAACATATCTATGTCTTCCATACTCACTGATTCATCCAGCTGTTCACATCTCTCTCTTTATCTGTCTATCTATCTATCTCTATCTATCTATTTATCTCTATCTATCTATCTATCTCTATCTATCTCTATCTATCTATCTCTATCTATCTATCTCTATCTATCTATCTATCTCTATCTATCTATCTATCTATCTATCCATCTACCTATCTATCTCTATCTATCTATCTATCTATCTATCTATCTATCTCTCTATTCATCCATCTAACCAACCGATTACCAGTCGAAAATCCCTTTTTAAACTGGTAATACGCCGACCAAAATAACACATTCCCACGCCTTCAGGAGGTGAAGGACCTCGGCAGAAACAGCTCCAAAATATCCAGAGATTTGGATGTCACTCCAGAAGAGAGTTTATTGCAACAGAACTTATTTTCCTTGGCAGTTGCAATGTGATCTCCCCGAGAATAAGTTAAGATGGAATATAAAGAATAAGGATGCAGAGTTCTAGGACTAAGTTAGATAGGATGTTAGATAGGACGCGAACAGTGGAATCATTCGACACGATAGACTTAGGTGGATGAAAGAGAGTGAGACCTCCATGGAATGCGACTTCAAACTGTTAGCTTTATAAACAGGTCTCTGGAATCTTCGAAAATGCTTGGACATGCATTTGAGGAATTCTTGCGTCCTTTGCCAAACGCTGCTTCCACATGAGGTCAGTAAACAGCACAGCTACACGCAGCACAATCAGCAGCAGCGGTAATTGGAAGGGATCGCAATGATACTAATCATATCTTTATTGGTAATGTGATAAAGAGAGTAATTCTGACAAGGATGATGATATTGATAATGATGTGTAAAGATTACAGTTATGATTAGCCTTATTATAATCGTAATCATCATCATAATCACCATCGTCATTATAACGATAACAATAACAATAATGCTCATAAATAACCGAATCTACACGGAAACGGACCTAATACAGCGAAATAAAAAAGACCAAACGCTGTTGGGAAGAAGGAACACCCAAGAAAACATCACCAACCAGAAAAGAACGCACAGTAACAAAGGATTATAATCAGACAAGCGAAAAGGGAACCTTCTCCCCCTCCCCTCTCCCCTCTCCCCTCTCCCCTCTCCCCTCTCCCCTCTCCCCTCTCCCCTCTCCCCTCTCTCCACCCCCCTCTCCCCTCTGCCTTCGAACCTCGCCTGAACCAAGTGCGTCATTACCTCGAAGTCGGAGGCTGGCGAACGATCTCGGCTTCAGATTTTGGGAAATTAAATCGCATGGATTCCACTTCCCGATATATCGTCAGCGAGTCTCCCTGTCTCTCTTTTTGTTTTCTCTCTCTCTATTTTTTCTTTACCTCTATCTTTCTCATTTTCTCTTTCTATCTTTCTCTCGTTCTTTCTCCCTTTCCCTCTCTCTTCCTCTACTCTCTCTCTCTATCTATCTATCTATCTATATATCTATCTATCTCTTTATCTATCTATCTATCTATCTATCTAACTATCTTTTTCTCACTTTCTCTCTCACCCCCTACAGGTAATAATCATCATAACCATAATGAACATGATGCTAACCACAACATCGATACAAACAACAACAATAATAACAAATATGATAATGAGAGCAAGATGCCTTCCTGATACCACTGTTTCCTCGCATGAAATACGGCGAGCGAAATGGGATATTTTTCTTCCTTTGCCCTGGCGAGTACATTTGGGGGATTATCTAACCAGAAGCGATGTGTTGTTGTTGTTTTTATTTTTGTTGTTGTTGTTTTGTTGTTGTTTTTTTTTTTCATAATATCTCTCTTTCTCTTTCTCTTTCTTTCTCTTTCTCTTTCTTGTTCTTTCTCTCTTTTGCTCTTTCTCTTTCTCTTTCTCTTCTCTCTTCTCTCTCTCTCTCTCTCTCTCTCTCTCTCTCTCTCTCTCTCTCTCACATCCTCCTCGTCTCTTCCTCGGCTCTCCCCGCTCTCTCTTCTTCCTCTCTCTAACTCTCTCTCTCTCTCTCTCTCTCTCTCTCTCTCTCTCTCTCTCTCTCTCTCTCTCTCTCTCTCTCTCTCTCTCTCTCTCTCTCTCTCTGTCTCCCCTTCTTTGTGGCAAAGACTTCGCAGTGGTGGCTAAGTATACACAATGAGGATTATATGCCTCGAATAATTGATCTTCTGTGTGTGTGTCGGAAGGACTTACTACTTTGAGCTTCCCGGCTTTCTTTGTGCAGGGTCTCTGTATTTGTTCTTTGTTTTCTATTTTCCTATTTGTTTATTTGTTCTTTCTGATGTGAATTCTAAAAGGGGAGAGACAGTACGGTGCGTCTGTGCGTTAATGTATTTTGTTATTTCTCTCTCTCTCTCTCTTTCTGTGTATACATATATATATATATATATATATATATATATATATATATATATATATATATATATATATATATATATATATATATATATGTCTGTAAACAGAGACGTCGCGAGGAAAGTGCACGATGTATTTTCTTTCCCACAAACGCAAGATAACAAATGAAGATGAGAAACGGGACGGCCGAGAGAAGGACGTTTTGTTCTAATTAAATGTGAAGAAAAAGGTGATGATAACTCTCGAGAGGAAGGAGTGAAGCAAAATGAAATTTGAAGAAGAAATGGAAGAAGAAGATGAAGACGATGGAGGGGGAAGAAGGAGATGACGAAAAATTATTATAATAAGAGGAAGTTGAAGGAGACGATGAAGGGTAAGAAGAAGAAGGAGATGATAATGGTGAAAAAAATGAAGATGAAGAAAAAGAAGAAGAAGAACGGCGACGACGAACAATAGTGATAACAATAATAATAATAAGAAGAAGGACAAGAAGAGAGAAGGAAGGAGAAAAAGAAGGAGAGAAAGAAGAGAAAGAAGAAAAGGCAGGAGAAGAAGAAGAAATAGAAAGATAAGGAAGAAAGCAATAAAATCGGAGGGTGGGGATATCATAGGAAAAAGGATACCAAAGCCATATCTATCTCTCAAAATTACATTTTTAAAAACATCTAAGAAACCAAAACTCCAAAAGCAATTAAGAGCGAGCGTGAGTCGCGGCCATTTCACCCAACGTAGCAATGGCGGCGCCGAAAGGTATCGCGCGCGCTGAACGAACCGCTAGGTGGCGACCGTACCAACAGACTGGTTATTACCGGGCCAGTAATACGCGCTTACTTTACGGCGCTGATAAACCCGACTTTATGGATTACAATATATCACCGAGATAACGCGGTTAGTAGGGGAGGAGAGGGGAGGGGGCAGGGAGGTGAGAGAGAGAGAGAGAGAGAGAGAGGGGATGTGACGTCTCGCCGGAGTGTTAATCTCACCGACATCTCGCCACCGCGCGCCTATATTCTCACCGCGGTTCGTGGCGAGACCGTAACTCATACCCGCGGAGTATTTGCGGTTAGTTAGTCTCACTGCGGCAACCTTGGGAGGAACGTTATACTGACGTTCTTGATGGCAATGGTCGTGGGAATTGATGGTTAACTATCAAATGTGAGTTGCACTGATCAAAGAGCGGTTTTAGTGTAATCATTAATTGGGTTTATCTCACTGCAGCCTCCCTCCTTCCCTGGCATTGCGTTTTGTTTGTTTTCCGTCGGAGGGTGGAGCGAACTTGAGAAGGGCTTTACCCTTCAGTGTCTCTCTCGCTCTCTCTCTCTTTCTCTCTCTCTCTCTCTCTCTCTCTCTCTCTCTCTCTCTCTCTCTCTCTCTCTCTCTCTCTCTCTCTCTCTCTCTCTCTCTCTCTCTTTCTGTCTTTTTCTTTTCCCCATTCCCTTCTTTTTTCCCTTCTCTATTTCTTCTTACTCTCCGCCCCCCGTCCCTCCTCTCCTTCCCTCTCACATCTCACCCTTTCGTCCTCTCTCTCGCTTCGCCCATCTTCTTCCTACCTTCATCAATTCCCCATCATTCTCTCTCTCCCCATTCCTCTCTTTCTCCTTCCCCGCCCATCTACCCCTCTCTCTCCTCTCCTCCTCCCACTCATTTATTTCCCCCATTTTTTCTCCTCTCCTCTCCCTACATCACACCCCTTTTCCCCCTTTCCTCCCCCACCCCACCCTATCCACCTTTCCCCCCTCTCTCTCCTCTTTACCCATCCACCTATTCTACCCTTTCTTCCCCCCACCCCCATTCTCCCCATCTCCTCCCCCCACCCCACCCCCATTCTCCCCTCTCCTCCCCCTCCTCCCCTCCCCCATCTCCTCCCCTTACCCCACCCCCATTCTCCCCATCTCCTCCCCCCACCCCACCCCCATTCTCCCCTCTCCTCCCCCACCCCATCCCCCCAT
>NW_028234411.1:106299-111299 GCF_977035675.1 Penaeus japonicus
ATCTCACTCACTCTCTCTCACTCACTCTCCTCCTGCACTCCAATGTATAGCAATTCCCTAATTTAAGCAGCTGAACCCATTTAGCTTCAACGTTCTCCCTTCTATCCGCATGTCCATTCCCCTCTCTCTCTCTCTCAAAAAAAAAATAAATAAATAAAATCCCCGTTTTCTAATGTTTTCGACAGAGACATCTGTTGGACGGTCGGGGAAATTACGCCGCCCTCTACCGTGTTGTTTATGCAAAATTTCCTGAGTGCGGTGAGTCGCGTTCCTAAACACACACTTTCACGTCCTGTCTCGGAGGTGAAGGATGCGGGGATAAAATTTTCATGAGGAAGGACAAATCCATAACAGGGCAAATGGTACAAGAAATATAAGATATTTTAGGGATAGAGTGAGAGAGATAAAAGTGGGTAGAAGAAGGGAAGGAGGTGATGGACAAAATTAACAAAAAGATAAAGATTATGACAAAGAGAGGTTAATGGAATGAGGAGAAATATGAGATGTATGGAAAAAGAAATACGTCTTTTTTTAAAAAGTCAAAGGATGACAGGTGAATGTTTAAAAAAGATAATGATAAAGCAGAGCATACTTTCAAGAGAGATACATTTGTGAAAGAGACAGAGAGAGAGAAAGAAACAGACAGACAGAAAGAGAGAAAGAGAGAGAGAGGATACAAAGCGAGAGAAAAGAATGCAAACACAAATAAAGAAGAAGCAGAAGTCATTACCAAGGGCTAAAACCCCCCAAATAAGAGACACCAAGACCTCGCGCCGGCATCCCAGGGTAAGCATGACCTTTGGCGATATCCCAACACGAGGAACATTCTAGAGTAGCTTCAGAAGGAGGAAGACAAATAAAGGAAAATGGCGTAGTGCATGAGAAAAGTGTGAATGACACGCACGCAAACATATTATTGTTTGAAAATGTAGATCGATAAATAACTCATACACACTTGCGACGTGGATGTGGTTGTTGTATTCAAATAAGTTTAATTAAATTAATTCTGCCTTAAGGGGTTTACTTATAATTACCCACGAAAAAATAGAGTGTATAATTCTAGTAGTCTGGCAGGAAAAAGGAAACGAATGAGAGGGAATTTCTATAGTAAGAGGTGTGTTTCTTTTAAACATCAGTAAAAAGAAATTGCAAAAGGCAAATTAAACACATAGATCAAAATATTCTAATTATCGAAGTGATTACAAATTCACCATTTTTCCAGCTCCATATTTCCTATAACTAATTAGTCTCTAAGGCAAAGGTTTTCAACTTCTCTTGTTTATGAAGCTGTATAAAAGGGGAGGTAATTGCTATTATATGTTGGCATGCAGTCACATCTCTCTCTCTCTCTTTCTCTCTCTCTCTCTCTCTCTCTCTCTCTCTCTCTCTCTCTCTCTCTCTCTCTCTCTCTCTCTCTCTCTCTCTCTCTCTCTCTCTCATATCCCTCTCTCTCCCTTTCTTCCTCTCTCTTTTATTGAGTTCCTTTCCTTGTAAAAGCATAATGATAATTATTATAATAATGATATGATAAACCTAATGAGGATAATGAGGATAGCAATGATAATGATAATTACAAAAGAACAAAACAAAATCATATCAACAATAGACAAAACAATATTGAAAATAATGTAGCCTGACGACCTACATTTTCCAAACCTTTCTGCAGTCACAATACCAACAACCCCCTTCCCCTTTATCCCTCCACCCCCCCCCCCCATCCCTCCCCACAACACCCACTTCTCGTTCTCCCACCCTCCCTACACACACCTCGTTCGAGCCCCCTTCCCTTCAGCAAGCACGCCCACTCGCTGTCTCAAGGGGGCGGTGGGCGGGGTTGAGGTGTTGATCCTATTCTCTTTGGACCTCCTTGAACCTCCTCCTTCGTCACGTCTCCCCGATCGGCCATCTTAAGGTGCGATCCTGTAGGGCATTCGCCTTGTGTGTGTGTGTGTGTTTTTGTCTCTCTCTTTTTTTCATCTCACTCCTCTCGATTTCGTGTTATTGTTGTTGTAATTGTGAGCTGGAGACGTGTGGTGTTTATCGTTTGTAGTAGGAGTGGTAGTAGTATTGGAGTAGTGGTAGTAGTAGTGGTAGAAGCAGTAGTAGTATTAGTGGTGGTGGTGGTAGTGGAAGTAGCGATAGTTATAGTAGTAGAAGTAGTGATGGTGGTAGTAGTAGTGATAGTTATAGTAGTAGTAGTAGTGGCGGTAGTGATAGTAATAGTAGTAGTAGTAATAGTGATAGTGGTAATGATAATAGTAGTACTAGTAGTAATAGTAGTTGTGGTAATAATGATAATAGCGGTAGTAGCAGTAGTGATAGTTGTACTAGCTGTAGTTGCGGTGGTAGCAATAGTAGTAGTAGTAGGTTGGGTAGTAGTAGTAATAATAGCAGTCGTAGTAGTATATGTAGTAGAAGAAGTAGTAGTAGTAGTAACTGTAGGAATAGTAGAAAATAGTATCAATAGAAGTAGTTGTATAAGTATTTAAGTTTGTTATTATTTTCATGATCCTCATCATCACCTTTATCATAATCATTGTCATTATCAACCCAGTATTTACAAAGCTCAAAGGAGTTACCAGAAAGTGGGCTTTCGCTTTAATCTCATGTAAGTCTCCACTATATGTATATTTATTTATTTATTTTCTCTCTCTCTCTCTCTCTCTCTCTCACTCACTCACTCTGTCTCTCTCTCTCTCTCTCTCTCTCTCTCTCTCTCTCTCTCTCTCTCTCTCTCTCTCTCTCTCTCTCTCTCTCTCTCTCTCTCTCTCTCTCTCTCTCTCTAGCCATCTATCAGTCTTATTCTTTCTTTCTTTACCATCCAGGCAGAGAAAAAAAGAAAGAGGGAAAGGGAACGTGAATAAAGAGAAACCAATTGGGAAAGGAAAATAGAGAGAAAGAGGCCGCCTCGCCTGGCCTGTGGGTGGAACAGGCGCCTGAAACAGAAGCCCGCGAGGGAAAATATCTCGTTGGCAACTCGAGTCTCGCCAAGCATTCAATCCGCGAGAATCCGACACGTTAGACGAACGCTTCGGGCTATTTGCGAATTTTCTAGCATTTTGGCCTCTCGCCGTAAACACGCAGGTTGAATGGGAACTCACGTGGCTAGTGGAGGAAAATAAATATATATTGATTAGCCGCATGCAGTGAGATTGTTTGTTTGTGTCCCTTTGTAGCTAATCTCTCTCTCTATCTATCTATCTATCTGTCTGTCTGTCTGCCTGTCTGTCTCTGTCTATCTATTTATCTCTGGCTATCTATTTATCTCTCTCTCTCTCTCTCTCTATCTATCTATCTATCTCTCTTTCTCACTCTTTCTTTATCTTCTCTCTCTCTCTCTCTCTCTCTCTCTCTCTCTCTCTCTCTCTCTCTCTCTCTCTCTCTCTCTCTCTCTCTCTCTGCAAGAATGTGTGACTGCCAGGATGTTTTTGTTCGTTTCCGCATGTTGTTGTGTAACTGTTTATATAAAAGGATTGAATATCTAAAGAAAATAAAAACAAAATTGTACATGCAAATAGCTAACCAGGTTTGAACGCTCGACAGCCTAGGAAAACAATAGATTCTTTACTGCTCTAATTACTGTGGTTAAGTAAACATTGTCTAATTTTTAGAAAATAAAATAATCACTGGCTTCTCATATATTGCATAGTCTGGAATTGGCTTTTGAATGTTGTTTGTGATACGCTTACAAATAGATTTTTGAATATATACTTATATCATATACATATTGTTCACACAGGCACATACACATAGGTTAGAGAGAGAGAGAGAGACAGAGAGAGAGAGAGGGAAAGAGAGAGAGGAAGATTAAAAGAGGGAGATAAAAAGAGAGCGTGTATTTTATACACATATGACTATAAAGACAAATACGATATTCACTGACTACAATGGAAGTATTCTATAGCATACTTGTAATCACATAACCTTAAAAAGGCAAAAAATCAAAAAATGAAAATATAAAGTCAGATTATGACGCTAATTAACATAGCAGTTTAATAAACAAGGCCATTAACGAGGTTTAGCCAGACGTGAGTAATTGTCTCAAAGTACTGCATTTGGTGCATGAATTGTAATCATAAATACATATTGCCTATTATTTATTATCATGTATATATATGTATATATATTCATATATATATATATATATATATATATATATATATATATATATATATATGTATGTGTGTATATATATATACATATATATATATATATATATATATATATATATATATATATATATATATATATATATATATATATATATATATATATATATAATATATATATATATATATATATATATATATATATATATATATATACATAAATGTATATATATATATATATATATATATATATATATATATATATATATGTATATATACATATATATATACATTATATATATTTATATGATATACATATATATATATATATATATATATATATATATATATATATATATATACTATACATCGTATATATATATATATATATATATATATATATATATATATATATATACATATATACATATATAAGTATATAAATATATATATATATATATATATATATATATATATATATATAAACATATATATATACACACACACACATGTGTGGGTGTGGTGTGTGGGTGTATATATATATATATATATTATATATATATATATATAATATATATATATATATATATATAAACATATATATATACACACACATGTGGGTGTGTGGGTGTGGGTGGGTGTATATAAATCATGTATTATATATATATATATATATGTATATATATATATATATATATATATATATATATATATATATATATATATATATTTATATATATATAGATATATCTATATCTATATATATCCTATATATATTTATATATACATATGTATATATATATATATATATATATATATATATATATATATATATATATATATATATATATATAACGTATATAATATATATATAATTATATATATATATAT
>NW_028234411.1:121299-122325 GCF_977035675.1 Penaeus japonicus
GGAAGCATTAGTTATAATTATCACTGTTATCTAGTCTATTAGCATCATTAATCCTAATTTCCACTCATCATAATTATCATCATTGTGTTATCATCATTTTCCATACTAAATACAAACACTACAACTAACACTACACTAGACCGCATTGTTTCTGAATAAGTTTGTCCTTATAATATAATTAGTTCTTATATATGTGTGACTTGTTGCAATTAGGAATAATGATGCAAAGCAAGGGGCACAGAGAAAAGTGAACAAGTGCAAGGAACATAATTCTTGGGAAGCAATTTAAGCTTTTCCGATTATAGTTGACCTTAGGCCTATCAGAAAGAGGGATGATTAAACTAATCAAGGGAAGAGCGCTAGCAATTGTCTTTTCAAAATTGGAATTAAATGAGGTAGGTAAACAAGACACTGTCAAATACAAACGATAAATATAGATGGCATTGCAAAAATAATGATTTAAAAATGACAAAGGGAAACTAAAAACCCTTCAGTATACCCAATTCGAAAACGAAAAAAACCCTTCATTAAAAAAGCACCATGATAAACACTCGAACGGGAATGCAAATCAGGAATGAGAAATTAAAAACAGTTTGAAATGAAATAAAGAATGACGGGGAAAAAAGTAATTGCAATAAATATTGTACGATAAATACATCAAAATCATTCGATTAAATTTTCTATTAAGAAGTAATAGAATGTTTATTTCAAAGATTGACATACTGATGATTCTAATAATGATACTTATAGGATTGGTATAATGTTAATCTGTCGTAGTACTGGTAGTAGTATTCTTATTATCATTATTATCATTTTCATCATTATTATCATTATTCTAATTGTTATCATCTTTATCATAATTATTATCATAATTATTGTTAGTATCATTATTGCTATCATTATTACTGTTATTATTAATTTCAGGATTACCATTATTATTAGCATCATTGATATTATCATTTTCATTGTTATTACTTTAATGATTGTCATTATCATTATTGTTATTATAATCATCATTATCATTAT
>NW_028234411.1:122425-124925 GCF_977035675.1 Penaeus japonicus
ATTATTATTATCTCATCACCTCAGTATGACGTCATTATTAGCCTTATCTTTATCATTATTATTGTCCTTTTTATCATTATCATTATCATGCTTATCATTATCAATATCATCATTATCATTATTATCACTCTTACTGTTATTAATATAACTATATCCTATGATTACTAATATCACCACCATCATTATCACCATCACCATCGTAATCATCGTCATTATCAGCAGTAGTAGTGATAGTAGTAGCAGTAATAGTAGAAAAAATAGTAATAGTAGTAGTAGTGGTAATATCATCTTTGTAATTATCATTATTATCATTATCATAACTGCTATTGTTATTATTACCACAGTAATGATAACGTTGATAACAGTAACATGAATAATAGGACAGCTACAACAATAATAAATTTGATGATAGTAATGATGATGATAATAGTAATAAAGATAATGATAATAACAATATCAATAACAGTAATGATGATGATAATAGTAATAAAGATAATGATAATAACAATATCAATAACAGTAATGATGATGATAATAGTGATAATAACGATAACAATAATAATGATAACAATAACAGTAATGGTGATGATGATAATGATAATGGTAATAGTACTGTAATGATAATGATGATAGCAATTAATTATGATATTACTAGTAGCATTAATTATGAAAATAATAATAATAATAATAATAATAATAATAATAATGATAGTAATGATGATGATAATAATAATAATCATAATATTAATGATAATGATGATAATAACAACACCAATAACAATGATAATGATGGCGATCATAACAGTAATAATGATAATGATGAAGATGATATGATTAGCAATAACAATAAATATTGATGATAATGATATTTGTAATGCAATGATAATAACAACCATAATAAAGCTAATAATTTCCAAACAACAGAATACAGATCCTCATCTTTACGTGCATTGCAAGACGCCCTTTTGAAGACCGTGACGTCACATGATGCAGATTCGTGGAAATTATAGAATATAAAGGAAGAGGGGGAGGAGAATAAAAGGAACGTGGGGAACAGAGGGACACAAGATAAATGAGACAAAGACAGGAAGGAGGAGGGCAGGAGGGAGGGCAGGAGGGAGGGAGGGAGGGAAGGAAGGGTGGAAGGAGGGAGGGAAGGAAGGAAGGAAAGAGAGAGGGAAGGAAGGGTGGAAAGAGAGAGGGAAGGAAGGGTGGAAGGAGGGAAGGAAGGAAGGAGGGAAGAAAGGAAGGAGGGAAGGATGGGTGGAAGGAGGGAGGGAAGGAAGGAAGGAAAGAGAGATAGAAGGAAGGGTGGATGGAGGGAAGGAAGGAGGGAAGGAAGGAAGGAAGGAGGGAGGGGGGGAGCAAAGATGGAAGGAGGGAAGGAATGGGGAGTGAGGGAGGGAAGGAGGGAAGGAAGGGTGGAAGGAGGAAAGGAATGGAGAGTGAGGGAGGGAAGGAAAGGAGGGAAGGAATGGGAAATGACGGAGGGAAGGAAGGAAGGAGGGAGGGAGAGAAAGGGGATTAAGGGAGGGAGGAAGGTAAAGAGAGAGACGAGGAGAGTGGTAGGGACGGAGGAAGGGAGAAGAGAGGGAGAGAGGGAAGGAAGGGGAGAGAGAGAGACGGAGAGAAAGAGAGAGACGGAGATGGGAGGGAGAGAGAGAGAGAGACGGAGAGAATAGGAGAGAGAGAGAGACGGAGAGAATAGGAGAGAGAGAGAGACGGAGAGAATAGGAGAGAGAGAGAGAGACGGAGAGAATAGGAGAGAGAGAGAGAGACGGAAAGAATAGGAGAGAGAGAGAGAGAGAGAGAGAGAGAGAGAGAAAGAAAGAGGGAAAGAAAGAAAGAGAGATGAAGAGAAAAAGAGACCGAGAGAGAGAGAGAAATAAAGAGAAAGAGAGAGAGAAAGAGAGAAAAAAAGAGATCGCAGAAATAAAGAGGGAAAGGAACGCATCTCCCAGTCTGGCCTGATTAATCTTAAAACGGATATTGTTGCCAAACACTCCCTTCGGGTTTAGCGACAAGACAATGGTTGAATTTTACAAGGTCGATATCGCCGCCTCACGCGCGCTCGAGAACCTTCACTTGTTTCTTGAGTTAAGCGCCTTCAACCCTCCTTCTGTGTCTCCAAATTTAATGATGGTGTTTTCTCTCTCTCTTCCTTCTTCTTTCTATTTTTTTCTCTATTTCTTTTTTTTTCTATTTCTTTTTCTGTTTCTCCTGTTTGTTTGTTTTTTGTTGTTGTTGTTTTTGTTTCCTTTTGGTGTCTTTCGTTCTATCTTTTCGTTCTGTTTTTGTTTCTCTCTTTCATTTTGTCTCTCTGTCTTTTTTTTTTTTTTTTTTTATCTTCTATTTTCCCTCTATCTATTTGTTTTATCACCCAACTATATATATTCTACCTTTTTTTACATTCTAGCTTTCTCTTCTTCCTCAGTTTATATAAGTATACAATAAATGTAGAGTAAAAATATATATATATATTGAATTATATAGTATATAA
>NW_028234411.1:139073-144073 GCF_977035675.1 Penaeus japonicus
TAACCCCGATTAACCCGTAAAACATTGCCATCAAGAATTGCCGCAGATGGAGTTAAGTTTCCAGGTAATTTAATCTTCGTTTCAAATCCTTGGTTAAGTCTACCCTATCAGTTCGCGAACTTATTCATAAACCACTCTCCTGTCAGAAAAGACATTCGATTCTTATATCATTCAGCTAAACGGATAAATTACAAATGTTTAAGAGTATTCCCCACACATGACCCCACGAAAAGCCTCTGTTTAAAACGAACATCACGTCATCCTCCATGACGTATATGGTCAAATTCTATCCTTTGCTTCTTTACCTACTTCTGTACAAGACAAAGTTTGGGAACCCCCGTGAAGATTACTGATTTACTGAATTTAAACGCGAAGTTCCAAGTCTATCAAGAAAGGCTCTCCCACAGTAACTGTCAACGCAGCGTTCCCACGACTAACAAACACGACCACACAATACAACACACCTGCTAACACAAACAAACAACAAACAACCAAACGACTACACAACGCAACCTATCCACGGTTTCCACAACCATACAACGAAAACACAAACACTCAAGACACACCTCCCCGCCACAGATATAATACGGGACATAAACTCGCGTCCCCCCCCCGGCATCTAACTCACTTCATGTACCCAACGTAAACAACCTTGCGTCACGAATTGGGCACCAGACAGAGATCATCTTAATTGTTTGCAAAGTCACGGTGCCGACTCATGTTATTTCACACCGTACTGTCCTTCTCGATGCACGTGCTCACTACCCTTGGCCTCACTGCTCGGCAGTTCCTGACCAGGTGGATCAAACATACAAATGCTCCAGCAACGCCACAAAGCAAACCGCCATTTTTTTAAAGGACAAAAGCCTAAAAACAACCCCGACAAACGGCGACAACTACAAGCACAATACCGGTAACACACCACATTGAGTCTCGACAAGTTGACATCCCTAATATATCACTCAGACCGCAATTGCTTTTCCATCCATATTACAATGACAAGCAGCATAATTTCTCTTAGACACCGATCTTCTTGTTCTGTGGTTCTCGTTATTACCATGCTGAATTTTAGAATTATCATTAATTGCAACCGATCAAACCACACCATTTGCGGATAACTGAGATAAGGTATCACTTTTAGGCCAAAGTCCGTACATTTCTCTGTAGTGGAAATTTTTTGCCACACATTGTCGTTGTAGAATCAATTTTACCTCCGGGACCCATTTTGTGGGTCATGATTCTTATACCGTAAACAGGAATTTCCCTCCCCCTCAGTAGTAATAGCATTTCTTTCAATGGTCAGACATACCTATTAAGACTCCCCTCTTGCCATGGGACCATTCCGACGACCTTACCTCACCCGCAATCAATCTATGAAAGTCACACAATCAGAAAAAGGGAAAAAAAGAAAAAAAGAATAGAGAGAAAAAAAAAATGAAAAGGAAAGAGAAAAAAAAAAAAAAAAGAAGAATAAATAAAAAAAAAAAAATAAGGAGAAAAAGAAAGAACTATAAAAAAAAATGAAAACAACTGAAAAAAAAAGAAAAAAAGAGATGGAAAAAAGAAAAAATAAAAGCGAAAAATGAACATGATGAAAATGAAAAACATGAAAACCCAAATCCACACATTTCTACACCTCACTTCCCATCCTCATCCTACCCACCACACCCCCTACCCTCCCACCCGCCCTCGCTTCACATCCCTCTCGACCTACGCGCGCAAATTCCGCATCACCAAACTTCGCGCGGAAACACTTGTCGACTGTGCGAATTTCTTTGACCGCTAATGATATGCTCAAAGTTTATAGCTAGTGCAACACTACTATCCCGGCATATTCTCAATGATCTACTAATAAACTTTCTTGTCCTTGCGCAAATGGTACATGCTTTGATATACCGATAATATACATGTATAAGGTTGTGCAACATACCATTCCTTGTATACATATCATCACTATAATAATGTCAGTGCATGTATTTAATCTTACACTTTACACCCAGACCCCATTGAACTATTAACGCTGGTGTACCTTAATTTCTTATAATTTCACAGACTTGCTATCTCGATTTTGTTTATCCTGTCCTCCCCTGTTTTTCTGCAACAATCATCTTCCCCCTTATGAGCAAGATCTGATCATGTGCTAAAGCAAAATTTAATTTCATGAAGGATATGATATTTTTGAAATTAAACTTATTTAAAGAATTTCCCAAGCGTTATTGCCAACCAGGACCGTCCCTATTGGAAAAACAACATTGCCTTCAACACCTCCATTACCCTCGAGCCTAATGCTAAGCCTTCGTACATACCGAGTTATAAAGATCCCTCATTCGAAGCGACAGCGGCCTTGGAAAAGGAAGTTAAAAAACAATGTTAGACATGAATCTTATTCAAACAAGCAATTCACCCTGGGCCTCTCCCCTCCTCCTTGTTCCAAAAAGGATAATACTACTTTCCGCCCAGTTGGTCGACTATCGCCAAGTATGAATAAAGTAACAGTGCCAGAACCATTCCCAATTCCTAATTCTTAGATTGTTAGTTACAAAAGACACATTGGCTCTAACATAATAAGATTTTTTCAACTATTGACCTTGCTAAAGGCTTCCCTGCAAGTTCCCTATGGCTCCTGAAAAGCGTGCCATATACGGCTTTCTCAGACTCATAAGGGACACTTTGAATTTTTAGTATGTCCTTTTGGCCTTCGCAATTCCCCTCCTCACATTTAGCAATTAATGTCACTTGTACTTATCATAGGATTAATTAATGATCAGGTCCTCGTGTATTTAGATGAATATTTTAATTTGTTTCACCCCCACTCCCTCTCTGAACACGAGAATAAATTGCGCCAGGTTTTCAATAGGCATCAACTGCCAGGATTATGTAATTCAACCTAGCAAATGTCAGTTCTTCTCAAGTCTAAGTTAGAATTCTTAGGCCATACCTTGTTCATCTAAAGGTATCGCACCTAATGTTTCCAAAAGTTAAAGCCATTGCCGACTTTCCAACACCTTAAGAAACCAGAAGGAATTGCGTATCATTTTTAGCCTTACCAGGTTTTACAGGCCGTTCATTCAAGGTTAACGGTCCATCGCGCGACGCCGCTTAACCATACTCCCTTAAAAGGATACTACTTTGGCAGTGGACAGACGAGGAAAAAGCCGCATTTACAACTCTTAAATCGCGCGACTAATTAAGGCACTCACCACTCTTAGCCTTCCCCGATTTCAGTTTTGCCTTTTGTCCTCACCACTGATGCCTCAAACCTCGGGCTCGGAGCAGTTACTCCACCAGAAACATGCCATTCTGGAAAAACGCAGCCCATTGCTTTTTGCAAGTCGCCGCCACCCATTCATCAATTCATCCAGCGGGAAAAACGCTTCACACGACCTATAAAAACCGTGAACCTTACCAGTATCACGATGGCCCCCTCCGTCATTTTTCAGAGAGCTAATCCTTGGGATATCAGATAGAATGCACACTGATCATTCCCCCCCCTCCCCCCCCAACGTCCATATTTAATCCCCCCCCCTCCCCCCCCCCCCCCCCCCCCTCCCCCCCACCCCCCCCCCCCCCCCCCCCCCCCCACACCACCCCCCCCCCCCCCCAAGCCCTCCCCCCACCCACTCCCTCTCTCAAGCCCCCCCCCCCCGCGCAATTAGGGGGGGGTAGGAGGATAAAAAAAAAAAACCCCTCATGGACGACGCGCCCGCGCAAAATCGAAATTCTTGCAAGAGTTTGACGTCACCGTTGATTGTTTACTTACCCGGGAAACAAAATGGTTGTTGCCGACGCGCTATCACGCGCTCCTCTCCTCCTGACGCTCACAACCTGCCTGAATCTAGCTCCTCGCCCACCTTTGCCTCCCGCAAGGTGAAATTCTCTGACATTACCAAAACCCGATCTTGGCAAATACTGCCGCTCCTACCGTTGAGGATCCTTCGGAGGACGAGATCCGGTCTGCACATGTTACATGATCGCCGTTCCGACTCCATTCATTCTGTTACCGCCCCGGTCTTGGGCTGCCCCAGCCGTACCCTCCCATGGACCCACCCACGGGAAAGGACGAGATCCGGATAGCGCAACGTAATGATAATCTGTACGGACCCTTAATTCAAGCTTTAGAAAGGAATGAAAGACTCCCCCTAGCAGTGACATGTTCGAGTAAGTCAACTTTACCTCGATGCTAACGTTCTACTTTGCTACAAGTCTAGATATAGACAAGAAAGCTTAAGCATCTCGTAAGCTTGTAGTTAATCCTGAATCCCCTTGAAGGTGTTCGAATCCTTCCTCTTTTTCATGAATCGAAAGGAGCAGCAAACTGCGGTAGGTATAAGGCAATTCACCTAGCTCAGCAACGCTTCTTCTTTCCCACACACTTATTAGCAAAAGTTGCTAAGCAATGTTTCAGTCTTGTAAGCAATGCCCATATTACAAGGAAATACCAAACGACCTCAGCCCCTGCATTGAAATATGACATTCCAGACTTTCCTTTCCCACAGAAAGTCTCTTGCGACACATTGTCAGGATTTCTGCCTTCTCGCAATGGTAATCGTTATATTTTAGTTTTCATTGATAACTTCACTCGTTTTTGTGAACTCGTCCCCGTGCCCAACAAAACAGCAAATGTTGTTGCACATGCTTTTCACGACTTCTGTCATAGACATTCAGCCCCCATGTGTTTTTCAACTGATAACGGGACTGAATTTCATAACAAGGTCATGGATAAGTTATGTGATATCATGAATGTAACTCGTGTTAACATTCTCCCTTACCGCCCACAAAGTAATGGCATTACAGAAAGGCTCAACTCCTCCATCCTCTCATTAATGAGATCGCTTGTTGATGCGACATCGGACACATGGGATGATTCGCTATTGACAATCCAGTCTTGCATTAATAGTACATTCCATTCTTCCTTAGGTGATACCCCACATTTTCTTTTATATGGAATTGATAAAAGACTACCCTATGACCTCTTTGATGAAGATCAAGTTCCTTTATAT
>NW_028234411.1:159073-169073 GCF_977035675.1 Penaeus japonicus
GTCGGCAAGGTGAATGCACGTCATTCGGCAAGTCAGAACCGCTTATGCGGTTTAGGTCTACGTGGAGGGAGGAAAGAAAAACAGTAGCAGGCAACTCGAAGTGTCGATGAGGTTTGGCTAATGATCTTTTTACATTAATATATTTTTCTCTGAATAACGGGAGGGACATGTGGTTAGATAGCTATATAGTGGTTATGAATGACGGTATAGAGACAAATTTAACAGGTAGAGACAATTTAAATTTGCGTATAAAGTAGATCACGGTCTTCACGTATTTTTGGGGGGAATACTTAAGGTGAAAAACAGAAATTCCAAACCTATTATATTCGATTAGATAACAAATTTCATCTAAGACCACGATGTGTATGGAGAAGCCTCAATCCTCATTCATCAAATAATATTGATGAAATAGTTTTATGAATAAACTAAGTGTATAAAGTTGATACAGGTCTAGAAAAATGCCGATAAACGTTTCATAGATATAGTTCATAAAAGTTTGTTCATAGTCCATAGCGAAATGATGATAAAGTTCATAATATGTACTATTCAGACATTATATTTAAGATAACCTCTCGATCATGATGGAAGATAAACCAAAACAGATAACATCCTATACAGATGATAGTAGCGGTACTAATAAGAGAGAAGATAGTTACGATTATTAATGCCAATAAGGTTTTCAATATAGTGAATGGTAATAAGTATATATTTTTAAAGTATATAAAGTGAATGCCATAATTGGAAAGAATTAATGAATTTAAAAGAAGAAATGAAAATGGAATTAATGCAAAAAAAGGGGGAAAAAATTGAATAGAATGCCATTAGTTCCATTTTATTATAGCAACTTGCTGCCCTGCAAATACGAAAAAAACAAACAAAAGAATCAACCAAGTTAAGACAATTTAGTAATAATCGTTTAGGGAAGTGAGAAGAGATTTATAGGAATATATGTAAACAAAAACCTTCACAAACAACAACATTCTGCAAACATTGTTGACGGTTTGTTAGACATCATCATATGGCGAAATTGCCCGCCGACCATTTCATCCAATGGGCTTATCTCGTAAATTTATGTCTATATTGGACGTGTTTTTTTTTTTAAGGGGGTTTTATTCTTTTTTATATTTTATGGTTACGTTTGTCCTGTCTGTTGTTTTGTTTGTTTTATATTTGAGCGTTATATTCTTTTTATTGCTTCACTGCTTCTCTTCTTGCCTCTAATCTTTCATGGGTTGCTATCTCCTCTCTCTTATTTTTCTCCTCTCTCTCTCTCCTCTCTATCTCCTCCTCCTCTCTCTCTCTCTTCTCTCTCTCCTCTATGCTCTCTCTCTCTCTTCACATTTCTCTCTTCTCTCTTCTCTCTCTCCTCTCTCTCTCTTCTCCTCTTCTCTCTTCTCACTCTCTCTCTCTTTTCTCTTTCTTTTTTTTCACAGGTTCTCTCTCTCGGTTCTCTCTTCGTTTCGACACTCTCTCTCTCTCTCACTCTCTTCTCTCTTCTCTCTCTTCTCTCTCCTCTCCTCCTCTCTCTCTCTGTCTCTTCTCTCCCTATCTCTCTTCCTCTATCTATCTTTATTCTTATCTATCTATTCTGATATCTTCTATTATCTCTCCGTCTTAAATATCTTATCAATCCGCTTCTCCTTCTCTTTTCTCTTCTCTCTCTTTTCCTCCTTTCTTCATCATATTTTATCGATTTCGTTGTCTATCAATCTCTCTATGTTCTCAATTCTCCCTTTTATTCCTCTTTCCCTCCTAAATCTATTGTGCCAGACCAGTCAAGTTTCCATCTTGTAATCAAAATTTCTTCCCACAGAACAGTGTTTTGAAGCTCATGACAACCGCTTCATTGATGGGATTACGTAATGACACGTGTTCGTGACGTCAGACATGATGTTAAGCGGGGTAGTTATGCGGCACTCGCTTCTGATAGATTTCTCAATAATGATCCAAGGAGGTAGTTATCTGAGTATGAGAAAAAGAGAGTGGGAGAGGTGAGAGAGAGGGGGGAGAGGGAGAGGGAGAGGGGAAGAGGGAGGGGGAGGAAAGAGAGAGAGAGGGAGGGAGAAGAGAGAAGGAGGGAGCGAGAGAGTGAGGAGAAAGAGAGAAAAAAGAAAGAGAAAGATTGAGGAGGGAGACGGAGACAGAGACATGAGAGAGAGAGACGAGTACAGAGAGAGGCGGGGGTGGTAAGTGTTATAAGAAGGAGAGAAAATTTCGATTGATTTATTAAAGTAAGCAACACTGACAGCTGAGAGAGCGAAAAGATCGAAATGAGCGAAAGTGCGAAGAGAGAGAAAGAGAAGACATAAAGAGGGAGGAGACAGAATTTAAAGAGAGTAGGTAGATGGAAAATGAATATAGAAAAGAAATGAATAAAGGTTATAATTACTTGCGGATCTCAAGAGTTTTAAACATAATCAAAACCGTTGGTCCGTGTAAACGTCAACCAAACGCCTGTGATTGTGTACGGCAATTGTGAGCAATATCTTTTGATTTCCAAGTTTTCATTGTTATATATATTAGATATATAAATATATATATCTATATATATTTATATATATATATGTGTGTGAGTGGTGTGTGTGTGTATGTATGAGAAGGTGTGTGGTGTGTGTGTGTGTGATTTCTGTGTGTTGTGTTGTGTTTGTGTGTGAGTGTGTGTGTGTGGGAGTGTGTATGTTGTATATTATAATATATTATTATATTTATAATTATATTATATATATAATTATATATTATATATATAGTAGATAGATAGATAGATAGATAGATAGATAGATAGATTAAGATAGATAGATAGATAGATAGATAGATATAGAGATATATTCAGATTATAATTATATATGTATATAAATGTGTTGTGATATGTGTATTGTGTCTGTTGTGTGTTACAAATTTATATATTTCATATATGTTATTGTATATGAGAGTATATTATCTAATCTATCTATTATCTATTTATATATATATATATATTGTATATATATATATATTATCTTTTTATATTATATATCTATTATATATATATATATATATAAAGAATGTGTAGAGTGTGTGCGTTGTGTGTGTGATTATTATATCTATATATTATTATCATATATATATATTTATATTAATATATTATATATATATATAATATATATATATCATATATATACTATATTATATTATATATTAAGATAAAATAGTTTGATTAGATATTAGATAGATAGAGATAAATAGATTAGACAGATAGGATAGATAGATAGATATATATTATTTTTTTTTGTTTCTACATTTGGTGTCATTTTATTGTTTTTTTGTCTGTTATTTGGGACCTTTTTGAACAATTACGGCTGATGAAAATAGAAACTCATATATAAAATTTTGTTCGATGTGTGTGTGTGTGTGTGTGTGTGGGTTGGGATGTGTGTGTGTGTGTGTGTGTGTGTATGTGTTGTTTGTGATGTGTTGTTGTGTATCTATAAAGCTTGTTGTCTCGGTGTCAGTGTGTCTTTATAAACATGCTTAGGCGTGGGCTGTTCGTATAGTGTGGTGAGTCTGTTACTTTATATGGTTGTAATCATCATTTTCTTCCACTTTTCTCTCTTCCGGGCCCTCCAGATCCTCCAGAGGTCACAAAAGGGACCGTAGCTTCACTCCAGTCCCCAAAGATACACAGAGTCTAAGGTTCTCCTATCTCTCCTCATCTTTATTCACAATATGCCTTTTTCTCTTCCGCTCAGAAACCCTAGTTTCTCTCTTTTGTCTCATTTCAGTGGTCAGAGCGCCTGGGGTGTCTGATAATTGATTTTCTCTCTGAGAGAGGTCGCTCTGTAATAAACGCATATATCTCTTAAAACCACAAAAACCCCACCGGCGAGCTAGCGAGAGCCCGGGAACTATCTCACACCAATAAAAATATAAAATCACACACTCACACTCTCAATCAAACTCTAAAACTTCTATATTTATAAATATATATATCTATATATCTATAATCTGAGAGAGAGGCGAGGAGAGAGCGGGAGTAGAGAGAGAGAGAGATGAGAAGAGAGAGGAGAGAGAAGAGAGAGAGTAGCGAAGAGTACCGAGAGAAAGCATGAGGGAGGCGAGAGATGAGGGGGAGCGATGAGAGCGAGGGAAGAAGAGCAGAGAGAGAGAGAGAGGAGAGAGGAGATGATGAGAGAAGCGAGGAGCGAAGGGCGGAGACGAGACTTCGATGTACGCGAGAGAGTGGGACAGGTAAGGGCTGTAGAGAAGGGAGAGAGGTGGAGGAGCGAGAGAGCAGGGGGAGGTGGGGGAGAGAGAGAGGGCAGGATGCAGAGAAGAGCGGAGAGCGAGAGAGAGGAGCGAGAGGGACGAGAGGAGTAGAGAGTTTAGAGATAGGAGGATTGAGAAAAAAAAAGGATAGAAGGGAGAAAGAGAGAGCGAAAGGCATGAGAGTGAGTAGCCGGTGAGGAGAGGAGAAGAGAGCAGAGAGAGGGCCGAATCGAGATGAGAGAGATGATGATATAGAGAGAGAGTAAGATTTAGAGAGAGAGAGAAGAGGAGTTGTGTGAGTGACGGCTTAGGAAGGGAGAGAGGAGAGAAGATAAGGGGTGAGAGAGGAGCAAGTAGGTATTAGAGAGAGACGAAAGGGTGTAATTAGATCCGCTGGAGACGAAGTGCGTACCTTGTTGCGAGAATCGAGAGGAGTGTGCGTAGAGGATTGAGAGAGAGGGAGAGAGTAGAGAGGGGGAGAGGGGGGGTGTGGTGGAGCGGTCCGCGAGCGACCGGGTTGTGTTCTAGTGCATGAGAGCTTAGAGCAGGAAAGAAGAGAAAGAGAGAGAGAGGGAGAGACGAGAGAGAGTGAGAGGGAGAGGATGGATGTGAGAGATGAGGAGGAGGAGAAATGGAAGAAGAGAGAGAGAGGAGAGTTAGAGAGATGAGGAGAGGGAGAGGAGCGCGCGGCGAGAGGAGAGAGGACGAGAGGAGGGAGGAGGGAGCTGAAGAGAGGGAGAGAGCGAGGCGAGAGATCGGGAGGACGGACGAGTGTGAGGAGGCGGAGCAGGAGGAGGAGGGGATGGGGACGAGAGATGAATAGCACGAAGAGGACTGAGCGGTAATCGCATCCGAGTAGAGAAGCTGAGGAGAGGAGAGAGAAGATGAGAGAGACGAGAAGAAGAGAGAGAGAAGAGAAAATGGAAAGAGGAGAGGGGAAAGGAAAAGGGGAAGAGGAGAAGAAAGAGAAAGGAGGCGGGGGAAAGGGAGGGGGGGAAGTAAAGAGAGGCAACGGGGAACATATACTACACAAAAGTCAGGGAGAGAAAGGAGGGGGGCAAAGAAAAGGAGGGGGGAGAAAAGAAAGAAGAAAGAAGGGAGATGGTGGATGGGGAGAACGAGGGCAGGAAAGAGGGAGGAGAGAGAAAGTAGAAAGAGAGAGAGAGATCCACTCAGAGAGACGAGGAGTATGATGGTTTGAGTGGAGGATTTTGTGTTGTGAGTGGAGAGGGAACGACCGTTGGAAGATTTAGAGGGACGGAAGTGGATCCGAGAGAGAGAGACGCCGAGAGAGGTGAGGAAGGGAGGGATGTGAGGTGAATGAACAGAGAGTTTCTTCTATCCCTATAGGCGAGGACTTGTTGGTGTATAAGGAATGAGATTCCTGCCCCCCCCCCCCCCCCCCCCCCCCCCCCCCCCCCCCCCCCCCCCCCCCCCCCCCCCACACACCCCCCCCCCCCCCCCCCACCCCACCACCCCCTCCCCCCCCCCCACCCCCACTGTACATACAGTGTTATTTCTGGAAGATTGAATTCCATCCATCAGTTAGTTCCTAAAATTTGGAAAATATTTCTCTTTATATATCTTGTATACTACCTTTTTACTCTCAACTTTTCGCTTATGACCGATCTTCATTCCTCTTCTATTGGAAATAACCAAAATCTTCCTGTGTCCTAACACATTGATTGATGTAATTTATGAGCTTCCATGTTTAGTGTTGTAAGTTTTAATTTCTTCTATTTCTAGCTTCGTTGTTAAGGTAACCTGAAAATGGCCGCCCGTCCGTTTAGTGGTGTGTCTTTGAACTCGCGCTCCAGTTTCCTTTCACTATCCTTCCTTTAAAATGCGGGATTCTTAGAATTTTAGCCGTAGTGCACATTTCTCACGACGTAGGTCTTTCGGAGCACCTACTTGTGATTGATTCTCTTTGACCGTTAATCTTCGTTTCTAACTTTACATGGATGTTGTGCTGTTATTGGTTTGGTAGTGTGTTGATTCGTGTCGTGAGTGACTGTGTGTGTGAATTCTGCCTGAGTTGTAGTGTGACAGGTGCTGTGTGTGCTGAGTGTGTGTGTGTCGTGTTTTGCGAGTGTGTGTGCTTGTGTCGATGTGATGTGTTGTCAGGTGTGTCGTTGTGCTGTGTGAAGCGACCATTACATTCACACATCACCTCCGGATCTCCCCAACACTTATTTACTTTCTCTCCCCTATTGTAATTATCTCTTCCGCTGAATCTTCGAATCCTTTCAAAATTACCTGCCCTCTCCTCACGCCCCCCACACCGCTCCCCTGCCCTCTCCACATCTCCATCGGTTTTTAAGCCTCACAGATCTGCCCCCCAATAAAAAAATGGGTTTGTTCACCAGTGTACACCGGCAGACACCTCATTCGCCCGTTTTTTTTTTTTTTTTTGTCCGTCGTCCAAATCACAAATCAGCGGGCTCAGTACGTGTTGGCGGCAAAACTCACAATCAGTAGCGATTTCGACTTATATTGGCTGCTGCTTTCCTTGGAACTGCAAGCTTCCTGTCTAAATCCCTGGTTAGATGTCCATCTTCCTCTCCTCTCATCGTATGAGCTCTGATCTGCAGACAACCTATGGTTGACCCCCATCCTTTTGAGCGCTGTAATGTAAGTACCTACGTTGTCTACTCGATAAACTTGTCGCAAAGTCTATCTAGCCCGCTCTCTCTCTCTCTCTCTCTCTCTTCCCTCTTCTCTCTCTCTCTCTTGACTCTTCTCTCTCTCTCCTCTCTCTCTCTCTCTCTCTCTCTCTCTCTCTCTCTCTCTCTCTCTCTCTCTCTCTCTCTCTCTCTCTCTCTCTCTCTCTCTCTCTCTCTCTCTCTCTCTCTCTCTAACTCTCTCTCATTTCCAGTATTTTATTCTCCTTCCGAAGTTAACCAACGGTCGAACATTTGAAATATATATACCGGTTTTCTTCCATTTTCCGTCAACATTTACAATGAACAGCTCTTAAGAACAACTTATTATCATTGTTCATCCTTATTCAACATCATTACTCCACCGCCTGACCTCACAAGAAGAAGAGGCGTGTTGGAAAATGGCTGCTGTTGTCAGGTGGGATTGTTATGTGTTGGCACAGCGCATAGGAAAGGTTGGTGCGTCAGGGATAGCAGCCGGCGACCTCTGGCAGTGCTTACCTGCTCGTCTCTTTGTCTTATCCTACGCTGTGGCTGTGACTTGCCTTAGTGGTTTTTTTTCTGTTCTTGTTTTGGAATCCTGTTTTTTTATTGGGGTGGTGGAGGCGGGGTGTGCCCTTTACTTTTTTTCTCTCTCTTTCTCTCTTCCTCTTTTTTCTCATCTTTTTCTTCTCTTTTTTCTTTTATTCTTTTCTTCTTTTTCTTTCCCTTCTTTTTCTCCTCTTTCTTTTTCCTTGGTTTTATTTTGGTACTTTTTTGTTTTTCTTCTCCTTGTTCTAGTCTCTTTTGTTTTTCTTTCTTCTCTCCTCGCCTTTGCTCCTTTCCTCTTTCTCTATCATATATCTATCCAATTTCTCCAATTCTCTTCTTCTTTTTCTCATACTCCCCCTCTCTGTATGATCTATACAACACACAAACACACACCACACACACACACACACACACACACACACACACACATTAAATCATATATTATATTGTATAACTATATATAATATATATATAGTTATATAATTTATATATAAATATATATTATATATCATGTGTGTCGTGTGTGTGTAGTGTTTGTGTGTGTGTGTGTGTAGTGTGTGTGTGTGTGTAGACTGGTATATTATCAATATATCCATATAATATTAATATATAATATAATATATATATATATATATATATATATATATATATATATTTCCCATTTTTTTTTTCCCATTCTCTTCTCTTTTTCTACATACTCCCCCTCTCTGTTATCATTACACTACACACACACACAAACACAACAACAACACACACACACTCTCACACACACACACACACCAAACACACACACACACACACACACACACACCTTCGCCCTGCTCTCCTGATCCTAATTTCTACAATCCTCGTGTGAAAGGAAAGTCCTGAGGGAAGGAGTTAGGCCTCATTGCGGCAGCCGGTTTAAGCTACTGAAGGATATGCGATAGGTGCTTGGAGGGGTGGGGGGGAGAGCAGGGGGTGGGGGGAGAAGGGTTAATGTCCCTTATTCTACTGGCTGTGTCCTCTGGGTACTCGCCTGCGTCTGGCCAGAGGGGGGGGATGGTGTGGGGGGTGTACGGGGCGGGTACGCCGGGATTTGTGGGTGCTAGGTTAGGAGCTGGTGAGGCGCGTAATTCTTGTTGTTTTGAATTCCACGCTTTAATAGTTTTTATTTATCTTTATCTGTCTTAATCATCATACCATAAAGGATAAGGAGAATAAATGATTGATATTGTTATTACTGATATGATTATAGTTATTTCTTCGATCGTTATTAGTATCCTTATCATAATTATCATAATCATTATTATTAGTAATTGTATAAACAAGAGTTACTGCTGTTGTAGTACTATCTTCATCATCATTATCTTCATCATCATCATCATCTTTGTTGTCATTTCATTTATCATTGTTATTAAAAAAGGACTGATAACAATAGTAATGATAGTAATTATTATATTCTTTATGTTACTAAAGGTAGTTCCAATACCAGAAGCATCGTTGTTATCATGATTATATGATTATTATTATTATCCTTATATCATTATTATCATTATATTATTATTATTATTGTTATCGTTATTATCATTATCACTATTATCGTTATTAGTATAATTATTACCGTTACTATTAATTTATTATATCTACATCGTTCGTTATGTAGTATATAGTGTTCATTAATTACTTATTATTTCGTGACTCACTTGCTTATTCCTTATTATCATTGTTATTATTATTCTGTTTAATTCATTATCTATTTACTCATCTTATCTTATTCATTATAATTTTTGTATTTGTATAATTGCTGACGTCGCTCCGATTCTACTGTTCATTATCTGTTATATATTATTTTGGAGCTTGTATCGATTAAGATCGCCTGTTATAAGCCTTGTATCATTCATCTGATCATACATTGATTTACCTATCATAGTCCCTTCATTCATTTCTTGTAATTATATGTTATCACCGGAATCTCTATCTGTCATTATTATGCTATTATTAATTATGTACTCTATTACTTCTTATACGCTTATCCCTATCATTTATTATTATTCATTATTATGTATCGTTATCCTAGTATAGTTATTATTATACGTTTGTATTTACTTTTACGCTAGTTGCAGTTTGTTCTTCTGAATTAAGATTGTTTATCATTATATATTGTTACTTAACATTATTTGGATATTGGTTTGGTATTGATATTCTTCATGTAATGAATTACTAATATTTATTATAATCATAATATTGTTTTTTCATTCTGGGCTGGGGGGCGGGCCCCCCCCCCCCCCCCCCCGGGGGGGGGGGTGGGGGGGGATGAGTATCATGGATTATCATTATTCATCATATATCATTAACTCATCATTGATTGATCCATCTATTTCATCATTATTATATACATCTTATTAATTATCACTATCATTTCGTTATTAACATCAGTGAATCATTACTGTTATTATTGTTACTCTTGTTCTTCTGATTGTATTATTATAATCTATCATCTATTGCAAATCAGATCACTTATTAGTTTTTATCCAGTTCTTGTATTTTAATTATTATAGATTATCCATCATTTATAATAATTTCAT
>NW_028234411.1:172667-175167 GCF_977035675.1 Penaeus japonicus
TCTCCCACCCCCCTATATTCCACTTATCCTCCTCCCACTCATCTCCCTCACCTCCTCTCTACCTCTACCCACTCCATGCACTTTCTTTTACCTCTTCCCCTCCATCCCCTCCCACGCTCCAATCCTCCCCCTCCTTCCTTCCCTCCATTTTACTTCCATCCAATACTTACCCCCTGCCTTCCTCCCTCCACTCCCTCCCTCCCCCTCCCTTTTTCACTCCTTCCCAATTTTCTCCCTCCCTCCCTCCCACCCTCCATCCAATCCCCCTATACCTACATTCCCTCTCTCCCTCCCTCCCTCCCTCCAGCCCTACATCCAATCTCCTGTACCTACCTTCCCACCCACCCTCCCCCCCACTTCCTCACTCCCTCCCACCCTCCATCCAATCCCCTATACCTACCTTCCCACCCACCCTCCCTCCCTCCCTCCCTCCCCCCCACTACCTCCCTCCTTCCCACCCTACATCCAATCCCCTATACCTACCTTCCCCCACTTCCTCCCTCCCTCTCCCACTTCCTCCCTCCCTCCCTCCCTTCCTCCCTCCCCTTCTCTCGCTGCATGGTAATCCTCCTTCACACTCCGGCCACTCCATCAATCCATCCATCACAAGCGTAAACAAAAGTTTCATTAAAGTTGAGCTGCCGTGCGATTTCAACACGAACTTCGCCCTTGCTGATGTTCCTCTCCCTTTTCTGTCTTCGTATCTGTATCTTTCCTCTGTTGTTTGTCTGTTTGTTTAGTTGTATATATGTGTATACGAATATATATATATATATATATATATATATATATATATATATATACATACATATAATAATATATATATATATATATATATATATGTATATATATATATATATGTATATATATGTATATATATATGCATTAATATATATATATATATATATATATATATATATATATATATATATATGTATATATATATATAAATATATAACTAATAATGCATAATATATATATATAATATATATATATACATATATACATATATATATGTATAGGTAGTATGTATGTATAATATCATATATATAAAAATATATATATAAATATATATCTATATATATATATATTTATCTATATACAAAAATACATCATAAATATAAAAAAATGTCTACTTTTATTTAAGTTATGTATATACATATATAAAAAAAAAATCAGATATATATATATATATATATATAATATAATAAACATATATACATATATATATATATATAACATGTATAAGTAAGTAAGTATGAATATACATCTATCAAATAAATATAAATATATATATATATATATATAAATATATATATTAAATCATTTATATATAATGTACATATAATTTAATATATACATATAATATATATCTATATATATATATATATCTATAATATATATATATATTTGATATATTATACGTATATATAAGACATATATATATAATATATATATATATATATATATATATATATATGTTTATATATATATATATATGACATATACATATATATGCATGTATATGTATATATAATATATATATATATAAATATATATATAATATATATATACATCGTATAATTATACATATATAATATGATATATATATATATATATATTTATATATATATATATATATAGATATATATATATATATATATATATATATAGTATATATATGTATATTAAATACATACATATATAATATAGTCATAATATATATATAATATATATAATAGGTATGTAGTAAAAAAATGAATGTATATTTATATGTATATGTATAGATATATATATATATATATATTTAATATTTAAAATAATATAGATATGTATGGAGGTATGTATGAATGTATATGTATATGATATATATATTTATAGATATAATAATATATAATATAATAAATATATATATTTCCTATTCGTCGCCTTTTTTTCGTGTTTTTCTTCTCTCTCTGATTTTTTCGTGTTTATCTTTTTTTTCTATTCAACATATTGTATCTCTTTTTCCATTCTATCATTTTATCAAATCTATCTTAAAGGGAAGTCGTACATTTTGAAGAATTTCCACAAGAAACACGAATGATATCATGAGTATGCGAAAGATAAGTGGATAAGCAAGTAAGCAGATAAAGATAAATAGATAGATACAGAAAGAGAGAGAGAGAGAGAGAGAGAGAGAGAGAGAGAGAGAGAGAGAGAGTGAGAGAGAGAGAGAGAGAGAGAATGAGAGAGAAAACGAATGGGAGAGAGAGAGAGAAAGAAAGAAAGAGAGAAAGAGAGAGAAAGAGAAAGAAAGAGAGAGAGAGAGAGAGAGAGAGAGAGAAAGAGGGAAGTAGATAGATACAGAGCGAGAAAGAGGGAAGTAGAGAGAAAGAGATAGATAGATAGATAGATAGATAGATATAGAGAGAGATAGAGAGAGAGAAGAGATGAATAAATTGATAAATAAGAAAGAGATAAAGAGATAGATAGATAGATAGATAGATATAGAGAGAGA
>NW_028234411.1:180167-188098 GCF_977035675.1 Penaeus japonicus
ATTAAAAAACGAATTGGCTCCAGCCTCGGGAGAAAGAGCCTTTATATATAGTGTACATGTGTGTGTCCGTATGCTCACAACTACAACCACACACACACACACACACCCACGTCACAACACACACACACACACACACACACACACAACAACAAAAAACCACACACACAAACACACAAACACACACAAACACACACACTTTATTACAACAATTCCGCATACCCATGAATATCTAAGACTAAACGTATATAATAAATAAGACTGATAAAATCAGACACCAAAAGGCACCAGATGCCAAAGGTCAGAATGAAAGCATCCACTCCACTTCACTCCAAGTCAATCAATCTTTCTTACGTCGTTCTAATTTCTCTTAAAAAAACACTAAAAACAACTCAAAACACTCGCGGAAAAACATAAACTCGTCCGCGAACCATCTGTGGCTCAGGGAGAGGTTGTCGGATATAAAGTGCGTTCGTGGCGAGGGGAGAGAGAGAGAGAGAGAGAGAGGGAGAGAGTGAGAGAGGGAGGGAGGGAGGGAGGGAGGGAGAGAGAGAGAGAGAGAGAGAGAGAGAGAGAGAGAGAGAGAGAGAGAGAGAGAGAGAGAGAGAGAGAGAGAGAGAGAGAGAGAGAGAGAGAGGAAGGGAGGGGTAGGAGGGAGTAGAGAGTGAGTGAGAGAGGAGAGGGAGGGGGAAGGGGAGGGAGGGAGAGAGAGAGAGAGAGGAGAGAGAGAAAAGAGAGAGGGAGAGAGGGTTGCATTGGTGGGGGTAGGGAGGGAGAGGAGAGAGTGAAGACGGAGGGGGGAATGAGAGTGAGAGGGAGAGAGAAAGAGAGAGAGAGGGAGGGAGGGAGATCGAGAGAGAGAGAGAGAGAGAGAGAGAGAGAGAGAGAGAGAGAGAGAGAGAGAGAGAGAGAGAGAGAGAGAGAGAGGGAGATAGGGAGGGAGGAAGGGAGAGAGTGAGTGAGAGAAGGGAGAGGGAGGGGAGGAGGAGGTGAGAGAGCAGAGAAGTGAAAGAGAGAGGGAGAGAGGGGGGAGGAGGGAGGAAATGGGAGGGGGAATGAAAGTGAGAGGAGAGAGAAAGAGAAGAGAGGAGGAGGGAGAGAGAGAGAGAGAGAGAGAGAGAGAGAGAAAGAGAGAGAGAGTAGAGATGAGAGCGGGAGGGAGGGATGGGAGGGAGGGGAGTGAGAGTGATAGGGAGGTTAGGGAGGGAGTGAAGTGAGAGGAGGGCTTTCTTTCGTTTCTTATTCAAAAGGGAGGGGAGGAGAGTGAGAGGAGGGAGGGATTGGAGGGGAGGGAGGAGAGGGAAGAGGGGGAAGGAGAGAGTGAGAACGCAAAGAAATAGGGAGGGAGAGAGGGGAGAGAGAGAGAGAGAAGGGGATAGAGAAGGGAGGGAGGGAGGAGAGAGTGAGTGAGAAAGAGAGGGAGGGGAGGGAGGAGATGCCTAAGAGACCTCCCTCTCTCTCTATCTCCTCTTCTCTCTTCTCTCTATATTTCTCTGGTCTCTCGGCGTCGTTTGTCTTTCTGTCTCTAGAGAAGTTAGCGCTCTCTTCTTTTCTTCTCATCTCTTCGCTCTAGAGAAGAGAGAAGAGGAGAGAGGGGGTCTTTCTGAGTGTAAACCCACCAGTGCCACCAGTTTGTAAACCACCAGCTGGCACCAGTTTGTAAGCCCCCTCTGCTGCCGGTGCCAACAGTTTGTAAGCCACCTAGTGGCACTAGTTTGTAACCCACCACTGCGAGCAGTTGTTATCACCACTCGATGCCCTGGTTGTAGGTCGGTGATTAAGAGACAGACGTTCACGTGCCATGGTCTTTATTGTGGACTCTAATACACTAGACCCTGGCCGAAGGCCAGAGGTCAGCGCGGTTCGCTCTGGTCTGTCTGTCTGACCTCTTGCCTGTCCCTTATCTGTCTGGGTGTGATACTATTAACATGTCCTTAAGTACAAAAATCTATAGTCACTTTCTCGCCTCAAGCTATTCTTCCGCTAGCAAAACACACTGCCTAGAAAAGCCTTATGTTCCCAGGCGGAAACGAACAGCAGAGGAAGCAGGATGTGTCAGGTCAAGACACACTGCCATCGATATTGCACACTGAATTAAGTAAGACATTCATGATCAATGTCTTGTGTTACATAATATCAATACCAGTGCCTTACATTCGCTCGGACCGAAACGGCTACTAGACGGGGCCCCGTCGTATCTTAGCTAAGAAATTACCAGGCTTTAACTACTACGATCTAGCTAAAATCAATGTCTCCACCCATAACTTGGGCTCCTGGTCATTGGAGGCTATCTGCAACCAGACTTCGCAGGTAGCTGTGACATTCAACCATAAGCTAAAACACTATCAAAATTCATTGGCCCGGCGCGCAGTGGCACCAATGGGCACTAATCAGTGGCCCTAGTAAGCATGTAACATGTATGATATGAGAAACGATTCAATAACTGCAGTGTAAGAGTAGGCACTAAGACTGGCCTCATGACAACATAAAATGGGTGACTGCAGTGAACAGGTGGGCCCTAAGAGATGGCTCCGAAAACATACATATATCATAATGAAAAACACAAGAATACAACACATACAGAAATGCAATTTGGCTGTGAGTATAGAGAAACATTATGTGTGAGAAAGCAATTGAAGCAAAGGTGTGATTGCTTAAGCGAAATGAGGGGAGAGTTATAACATAACATGACAAGCTTGCATAATCAGTGGAGTTAGGAAACGACTCGAGTGAGCATAGGCTAGAAGAACTTGCAAATTACTAAAAGAACACATAGAAAAAGGTTTCATAAAAGTGGTGGGATCAGCTTATCCCAGAACAAAAATCTCACTATGACTTCATGAGATATAGGTGGCAGTGCATTTGAGAATACATACATAAAAAAAAATATCTTGTATCACGACTGGTGGTGTCAGTGCACCGAGGGTGGGGGTCGGACAGTGGCTCCCTCTGGGGCAAACAATTCAAACACCATCACAACTTATAGGTAACAGGTGAGCTAGTTACGGTGGTCAGGCGTAACTGGCGCGATGCCCTGTACCTCAAAGGTGCGGTTGGGTTGACTTTGCCATGCACCCAAACACTGTACAACTCAACCACCGTTCTACCTTGGTGAAAACAAGCACCAACACAACACAGAGGCTATAGGGGGGGGGGGGGGGGTTACATATATATCAAACGTGCGGGAAACTTTTCGTCCGGTGGGAGGGGGGCTGGAGGGGGGGGTTACCACATAAAAACCTGCGTGCTCCTTGCACGGCTTACTGATGCCTCATGCGTCCTGCATGGCTAATCTTCAAAAATGATACATTAAAATCTTACCACCCATCATACTATTCCATTTAACCTCATACATTAATCATTACCCCCATCCCATTATTCCCATACCTGTACCATCACATCCCCCTAACTTCACCATCATACGTACCCTCCCCCCCCATCCCAGCCAGCGTGCGCCCTGCACGCTTCCAGCAGCTCTGCGATAGCCTTTCTACCCCCCCATTCCAACATGTTGCCCCGCCCAAACCCCCCCCCCCCGCCCCCCCCCCCCGCCTCTTCTACTGATGTCCCCACCCTCATGCGTCTTGCCCTCCACGCCAATGGCTACCAAAATGACATGCGTGCGCCCTGCAACGGCTTACAGATGCCTCATGCTCTTGCATGGCTACAAAAATGACATGCGTGCGCCCTGCACGTCTTACAGATGCCTCATGCGCTGCGTTCTTGCATGGCTCAAAATGACATGGCGTGCGCCCCCTGCACGCTTACAGATGCCTCCCATTCGTGTCTTGCATGGGCTACAAAAATGACATGCGAGCGCCCTGCACGGCTTACAGATGCCTCATGCGTCTTGCATGGCTACAAAAATGACATGCGAGCGCCCTGCACGGCTTACAGATGCCTCATGCGTCTTGCATGGCTACAAAAATGACATGCATGCGCCCTGCACGGCTTACAGATGCCTCATGCGTCTTGCATGGCTACAAAAATGACATGCGTGCGCCCTGCACGGCTTACAGATGCCTCATGCGTCTTGCATGGCTACAAAAATGACATGCGTGCGCCCTGCACGGCTTACAGATGCCTCAAACAACAATAATAACACTTTGCAACTGCCAAGAGAGAACATACAAAAGAAGAATCGAAACTAAGTAATATGTGCAAGCTCAAGAGATAAGGTTTACAAGATACAGAGAAAATACAAACATGAATAGCACTTGTCGACGAGAAAAATAACAAGAGGCGTATTTTAACGAGCGGTGAAAGATAAATTAATAGATAAAATTGGCAATACTGATCACCAGCACAGATTCGGAGGGAAAGTGAAGACTATTAAGAAATTACATGTTTTAAATACAATATCGCTTCTCCTCCTATGATTGCAATTAAGTATGGAAAATCTTTCAAAGGTTCACTTTCAAAACAAATATTTTGGAGAGGAACAGTCAATAAAATGTCTCCAGAATACATTATCCGAAGTTGAAAGATGCAGAAAAATACGAATAGCAATAGCACGTGTCGATGAAAGAAAGTACAAAAATAACAGAAAATAGGAATCAGGCAACACTCATCGCCAGTACAGATTCGGAATGAAAGTGAAAAGCTGTCAAGAATTTACATAGTCTAAATACGATATCGGCCCTTTCGATAATCGTAATCGAACATGTAAAATCTTGTAAGGGTTCACTTTCAGAACAAATATTTTGGAGAGTTTTAAGTTTTGATAGTGAGTAGTTAAAGGGTATAAAGCCAGAAAATTCTCCAAATTACCTTGTCCGAATAATGAAAATATAAATATAAAACAAGAAGGGTTGTTTTACGACAAAAGGGAAGCAAAACATTGACACTGCCTTTTCACACGGTCAGGTCATGAAGGGGAGGGTCTGAAATATCGGCACGTGCGAAGAAACTAAGCGAAGAAACAATACATATAAAAATATCTGATGCTCAGAACTTCAGAATACAGAATAGAACTTCAGAACATTCAAGCCATTATTCACATAAAATAAGAAAGAAATTCAGTAGGCCGTTATAACGGGGTCATCAAGGCGAGATGAGGAAACAGGGGAAGAGAGGGGAACACAAAAGGGGGGAGGCAAGGAGGAGGGGGCGGACTTTTCCTTTCAACGATTAATTCGTTCACACCTAAGCGTAAGGGAGGGAAGAGGATGGAAGTCCTGCGGAATCACACTCCCGCGCAGGTGTTTCACAAAAGAAAAACAGAGGTACAATCACGAGAAAAAAAATCACAGCATAGAGGTACAATCACGAGAAAAAATCATAGCATAGAAAATTCCTAAATCCCTACCGAAATCTAACGAAACCTAACAAAATAAAAATAAATGAGCCTGGGTTTCTCTAACTTACGGGATTTAATGATGTCACGTATGGTCAACATGTAGATGGGCGTCGTTGTTGCAGTCGGGTCGGGTCGTAGGTCGGGGGGGACGTACTTCTAATCGCGGATCGGTGGTTGTGGTGGTGGTCCTTTTGACTTCTCATCTGTGGTGAGGTGGGGGTGGGTTGGTGCGGGTGGGAGGCACTGTGGGTGGCTGTGGGGGGGGGTGGTGGCTGGGGGGGTGGGGGTGGCTGTGGTGGTGGTGGCGCTTTTTCTGCTCGTGTCAGAGACTTCGTGGACCTGGGAGATTGGGGGCGCTGTGTGTTTGTTAAGCCCATAAAATCCGAATCCGCGTGGGCAGTCTTTGGTGTTGCTCATATAAAGATGGGTGTCGACGTGCAGGAAGTTACTTAGCCACGGACAGGTCGGCTGACTATGGGCGGGGCGGCGGTCGTGTTTTGTCAGGACAGGTTGAATAAATAGAACACAGGGCGGGGGGCGGGCGGGGAGAAGGGGAGAAGTTCTATACTGTGGTGTGGGCGGGGGACGCCGGGTCAAACTTCTTACTGCGGAGTGTGGTGGGCGGCGGGCGGCCGTCGGGAACTTCGGCGTAATTTCTCCATTTTCTTCTCGATATCTATGGTAGCTTCGGTCGTAGCGGCTTCTTCGGAGTTGTGAGTCCGATACCGGCAAAATCGTGGTATCCACCGGCTGGCCACCAGTTTGTAAACCCACCAGTGCCACCAGTTTGTAAACCACCAGCTGGCACCAGTTTGTAAGCCCCCTCTGCTGCCGGTGCCAACAGTTTGTAAGCCACCTAGTGGCACTAGTTTGTAACCCACCACTGCGAGCAGTTGTTATCACCACTCGATGCCCTGGTTGTAGGTCGGTGATTAAGAGACAGACGTTCACGTGCCATGGTCTTTCTTGTCGACTCTAATACACTAGCCCCTGGCCGAAGGCCAGAGGTCAGCAGCGGGTTTCGCTCCTGGTCTGTCTGTCATGATCTCTGTCCTGATCTGTCTGTGTGTCATCTTTACATGTCCTTTAGTACAAATCTTTAGTCACTTTCTTACTTTCCTTTCTTCGCCTCAGGGCTTCCGTAGCAAACACAGCTGCCTCTCCTAGAAAAAGCTTATGTTCCGAGGCGGAAAGGGAAGGAAACGAGGAAACGAACACAGGAAGCAGGATGTGTCAGGTCAAGACACACTGCCATCGATATTGCACTGAATTAAGTAGACATTCATGATCAATGTCTTGTGTTACATAATATCAATACCAGTGCCTTACAGGGAGGGAGGGAGAGGGAGGGGGGAATGAGAGTGAGAGGGAGAGAGAAAGAGAGAGAGGGAGGGAGGGAGAGAGAGAGAGAGAGAGAGAACGTGACAGAGGAGGATCGGAGAGACGAGGGAGAAGAAGAGGAGAGAGAGAGAGAGAGAGGAGAAAGAGAGATGACGAGAGGAGAGAGAGAGAGGGAGGGAGGGTAGGGGAGGGGGGGACTTGAGTTGAGGATGTGAGAGGGAGGTGAGGGAGGATGGAGGGAGGGAGGGGGAGTGGGGGGGGGAGGGGGTGAGAGTGTTAGAGGGATGGGAGGGGGAGAGGGAGGGGAGGGAATAGGTAGGGAGGGAGGGATCGGACGAGAGGGGGGAAGGAGAAGGAGAGAAGTGAGAACCCTGCTAAGAGAGAGAGAGAGAGAGGAGGAGCGCCGGAGAGAGGGAGGAGGAGAGAGGAAGATGGGAGAGAGAGAGAGCTGGGGAGAATCTGGAGGAGAAAGGAGAGAAGGAGTAGAGGAGAGAGAAGAGAGAGAGAGAGAGAGGAGAGGAGAGAGGAGTGGAGAGACAGGGAGGGAAGAGGGAAAGGAAATTCAAGGTGAGAGAGAGGGATAGAGATTGCGAGAACGAGACTAATAGGCCTCACGCGAGGAGGAGGGGAGGCTGGTTGGTGGAAAGAGAGAGAGGCGGGGAGGGAAGGTAGCTTGGTCGACAGGAAAGGAAAAGATAACAAGAAATGTAATCATACACACACACACACACGCACACACACACATACACACACACACACACACATATATATGTGTGTGTGCTTAGTGTGTGAGGTGTTTACATTATATAAAAGAAAGAAACGAAAAAGTTTATAGATATGAATAGTGATACTGAATGTATAATAAACAATAATAGTAATAGCAAATACTAATGATATTGAGATTATCTATTGATTTAATCGACCGTACATTTAATGATGATAATGATCTTGATGAAGATAATGATAATGACGACAAGGATAATAATAATGATTATTCAGCATCAATACTTTATCTCTCCCCAACCGCTCCCCCCACCTCCCCCCCACCCAGCATGCCCGGGAGGAGGAGCGAGTGAAAGGAGCTACAGACGCATTGTTCATTGCAGGTTTCCTGACATCGGTCGACCCTGGCTTGGCTTTTTACACTCTCTACTTTCCCCGTAGGTCGTGGCGCTCCCATGCGGGGCGTGGGCCGTGCGTGAGGAGGCTTATGTGGTCCATCATCTTCTGCGAGTGGTCGAATATGATCCTTAAGTGGGAAGGGTGTTCGTCGACTATGATTCCTTAAGTGGAT
>NW_028234411.1:200698-203684 GCF_977035675.1 Penaeus japonicus
TTTTATTTTATCTATGCACTTTTTTATGTTCCTTTTGTTTCGTTTTAATTTCTTTTAAATTATTTTATTTTTGTCCTTAACTTTTGCACTTTTAATGTTCGTATGGTAGTTTATAGCTTTATTTGTTTAGGTTTTAACTTCGTGTTTGTAAGGTCCAGCTATTAAGAAGTATTTAAAGAGTTTTAGTAATTATTTTTTTTAAAGTAAAATCGAACCAGAGGCTAGGCAATCGCCTCTGGCGATTGCCATTGTTGACATCGTCGCCATATTTTTAAGAAAACGGCAGATACTCTTTTTACGTGCTAGCCTCTGGATTTGTACTGCAAGGCCCACCTTACCCTCCAGTTTTGTTAAGTTAAGTAGAGTGTTGATTTTGGATTACAAGGCAAAAGGGCGGACATTATTTGAAGAATAATGCTTTGTTTTAATAGTATTTAAACTTGTTATGCTGGACCGTTTTTAGTGCTTATTTTTATTTCATTTTAGTATTGCTTATTTTGTTCAGTTTTAGTATTACCCTTTTATGTTCAGTTGCTTTTATGTCAATTCTGATTTCTGTTCTTTTATGTTCTTATTTGCTCATTTTTATTTAATAAATGTAGACCTTTTATTTTGCTTTTCTAACATAACTTTTGATAAGCTATATTGGCTACCCCAATTGATTTGTAATTACATAATATGAAATGAACAACCCGATGGGTATTAGTGAAACACTACAGTAGAAGTAAAAGTAATGATCACTTGGGAAAAAAAAAACGTATATATATATATATATATATATATATATATATATATATATATATATATATATATATTATTATAAAAAATATCACGGACATCAGTTACCAGAATACTATTATTAAGCACACAAACCCTAAAGATAACGAATAAGGAATTAAGAAATAAGAGAGAAAATAAATAAAATAAGTAAAGAACACCCAGAATGATTTCCCTCCCACCCTTTTTTCTTATCAAGTTTCCGGGAAAGGAAGGATATCAGGAACCTGTCGCCAGTTAAGAGTAATAACGTGACAAGCCGGCCCAAAAATAATTCACTCGACACATGACAAATTGTTAATCTAATGTCTTGCGAGACGCCTTGACACGCGTGACTTGACAGCGATGCGGGAGTTTCATCGCTGAGACATCTCACTTCGTAAGGATGCCGGCGGCGTTGGTTGAGGGCGATGATCGTGATGGGTGATATTGAGTTTGCAACCGAAATGCAATATTCATTTTTTATGGTAGATAACTGTTATATGGCAGAGGAAAAAACAGGCATGAGGAGAACGTTATCTGTTGTAATTCTCTTAATGTTTAATGGTTTTGGATCCGCGCGTAATTGCTTTGAGGGCAATTCTTTAATCCAATTTAGGCCAATAAATTGTTGTTATATGATTGGAGTGCTATCATATTAGGAATATTAAATTGGTATTTTTATACATAACCTATGCAGCCGGCCATGGTTAAGGGATTTGTGATGTAGTGTTTTTTGTTATAAAAGTGGTGATGTGTTGTGTTATGAATATAAAATAAAACACACATGCATAGTGTAACACCTACCACCATTCCACCCCATGCACAAGATACATAGTATATATATATACATATATATATGTTTATAGGTATATATATATGTATGTAATGTATATATAAATATATATTTTGTACATTTATACACACATTATATCGATATCTATATATATTATAGTTATCTATCTATCTAGATATTTATATATAGTTATTGATTATAGTTAGAGAGATAGATAGATTAAATAGATATTTATATTGCGTTTTATATATTTAGATATGTATATATATATTTATAGATATATATTTTAAATATATTCTTTTAGGTAAGCACACACAATATATCTAGAGACCTAGTTACCTCTTAATTCGGTTTATAATGCACAATAAACAACAAAAAAAGTTTTGATAAAATGCTATAAAACATTCTTCTAACGATGTTCTGATAGGCAAACGTATAGAACTGTTTACGCTTCCAGTAATTTGACAATTGTTTTTTTGGATCTTTGAAATTCATCCTTCTTTTTTTCATTTATTTTTTTATGTACTTGATTTTAGTTGCATTCATGTTTTTATTACGGTATTATTGTGCATTTTACCGTAACGTGATGAACCGTAAATACTTCATGGATTACATTGTGGAAATAAAAGACCAATTTATCAGGGTGTTTTAATTTAATTACTACTGGTTAGTTTTGTATTTTAATATTACGGTAAATGATTAATTGGTAATACAGATATATGATTAATGATTGTACTGACAAAGGTAATGTAAGATATATGTATTGGTTTATTGTGTGGGGGGTGTGTGAGTGTGTGTTTGTTGTGAGTCTGTGTGTGTAGTTAGTAAGTGATTAGTGGTATGTGTGTTGTGTGTTGGTGTGGGGGTTGGGGGGTGCTGGGGGGTGGGGGGGGTGGGGGTGGGTGGGTGGGGTGGGTGGGGTGGGGGAGGGGGATTTAGGGTGGGTTGTGTGTTTGTGTGTTGTAGTGTTTGGGTGTTGGGTGTTGGTGTGTGGTTTTTGGTCGTGGTGTTTGTGTGGTGTTGGGTGTTTGTGTGTGGTGTGTTTGGGTGTGTGTGAATGTGTTTGTGTGTGTGTTGTGTGTTTGTGTTGGGTGTGTGTTTGTGTGTGTGTGTGTGGTTGTTGGTGTGTGTGTGTGTTTGTGTGTGTGGGTTTGTGTGTTTGTTGTGTGTGTGTGTTTGCTTGTTTTTGTGTGGTGTGTGTTGTTTTGTGAGTGTGTGTGTGTGCTTGTGGGTTTGTGTGTGTGTTTGTGTTTTTGTGTTGGTGTGTGTGTGTGTTGTGTGTGTGTGTGTGTTTGTGTGTGTTGGTGTGTGTGTGTGTTTGTTGTGATGTGTATATATATATATATATTTATTATTTTTTATACATATACATATACATTATAAAGATACTGATATTCATACGAAATATACTTTAATTATTCATATACATATCAA
>NW_028234411.1:216284-218784 GCF_977035675.1 Penaeus japonicus
GGTTTTGAGTCTAATGTATCGGTGATGCGGGTTGTGATGATTTTTGTGAACAGTTTATAGATTACTGAAGGGAGGCTTATAGGTCGGTAATTCTTTCAGTCTTTTGTATCCCCTTTTTTCTGTATTGAAATTATTATTGCGTTTTTCCAGGCGTTTTACCGACGCTTAAACATCTTTTAAAAAGACTTACCAGTTTTACTGCCGCAATCTCTACTGCATCATGAATAAAATCTACACTAATGCCATCTTCTGGTGTTTTTCCTCTTTTCATGCTTTTTAGTGCCCTATTTACTTCCTCTTCCGCAATGTTTGGAATGTCTCCAATTGTTGTGTTTGTCTCGTACGTGGTTGATCGTTTGAGTGGTATAAGTCGCGATAGAAGTCTTATATTACTTTGATAATTTCATTTTTATTGTATGTCACCTCTCCATCGGGTCTCTTTACTGCATACATTTGTTTTTTTTTCCCTATTCCGAGCCACCTCTTTGTTGCCTTAAGGCTGGTGCTGGAAAGCAGAGCTTCATTTATTTTTTGTATGTTAAATATGCGTACATCTTTCTTCTTCGTGTTTATCGTCTTAGTCAGCTCTGCTGATTCTATCTTGTCTCTGATTGATGTTATTTTCATGTCCCTACGCTGTTTCATAAGTTTTTTTTGCCTCTACCGAAAGCTTATTGAACTTTTCTCTTTACCCCCTATTTCAAGTGCAGCTTCCTTTAATATCTAACTGAATTTGGTCTATGTCAAGATCTTCTTCGAGAGCTTAGTATCTGTTTCGGATATTAATACTGAATTCCATCGCCCTATTCTTAATGTTAATTAGATTAATGAGAGGCTTCTGTATGAGCTTATTTCGTTCCCTTCTTAGCTGTAATTTTACTCTGCTTCTGACCAGTCTGTGGTCGCTACCGACATTTACTTTATTGATAACGGTTACGTCTTGTACAATGTCGCGCCTATTGGTGACATGAAGTCAATTTCGATTTTAATGTCGGATGGAGATTTCCATGCCCATTTCCTCCCAAATCTGGATTCATAATTCTAAGGGATATATATATATATATATATATATATATATATATATATATATATATATATATACATATATATACATATAATTACATATATATATACATATACTTATATATACATAAATATATATATATATATATATATATATATATATATATATATATATGTGTGTGTGTGTGTGTGTGTGTGTGTGTGTGTGTGTGTGTGTGTGTGTGTGTATACTTATATATATATATATATTTATATATATATATATATATATATATATATATACATATGTATGTATATATATATATATATATATATATATATATATATATATATATATATATATATATATATAATATGCATACATGTATTTACATATACATACATATACACACATGCAGACACACACACACACATACGCAGACACACACAAACATATACACAAATATATATATATATATATATATATATATATATATATATATATATATATATATATATATATATCGATGAAGAGAGAGATAGGTTTACTTTTACCCTATACGTTAAACGGATGCTTTTGTAATTTTCAGGAATGCATAAAAATGACATATGTATCACAAGCATTGACAGGCCCCTTTTGGTCCTGCCAGGTGTGAGGGTGAGTAATGACAGCTTTGATTTTATTCTTTTACTTTCATTCTCATCTTTCATCAATCTTTTCTTCTATTTCTTTCACTATCATATATATTTGTTTTCATATTGAACTTCCATCACTTTCATTTTTTCTTTTCATTTCACTTTTATCTCCCAAATCATCTCTCAATCTCATCTTTTATTTCCTTTTATCTCATTTGTCATATCTCTCTTTTCCCTTTCTCTCTAATTCCCTTTTCGGTTTCTCATTTCCTAAATGGCACTTTGTCAATATGTGAGTTATGATATTGCTGATATAAAGTACCATCAATTCTGAAATCTTTTTGATGAATGTCATCTAACGGTTTGCTATTTTTGTCCTTGCCTCATATGTTATCATTCTTGCTATCATTCTTATTATCACCATCATTATCATTGTTTCATTACCATTATCACCATCATTATTACTATTATAATAATGTTCATCAATATTTTTTTTTTTTATTATACCTGCCATCATCGTTATAATTGTTGTTATTGCTTTTGCTGTTTTTTTTCATCATCATTATCACCGGTATAATTCACTTTTTTCATTACCATTATCGTATCACTCTTATCATTACTATTAGTATTATTGTAATTGTTATTTTCATTATCATTATCGTTACCATAATCATTATTATTAATATTATCGTTATTATTAATATCATCATTGATATTAATTCTATCATCATCATTATTTGTATTATCATATCATCCTTACTATAACTATCATCATCATTATAATCATAATTATTGTTATTATCAATGTGCTTATCTTCATTACTATTATCATTATTTTCATCATTATCATTTTTATCATTAT
>NW_028234411.1:233784-235354 GCF_977035675.1 Penaeus japonicus
GAGCCCGACACAAGGGCGAGATCGGCCGAAGGGAGCTCAAGCAGCAGCTCACTACAACCCACGAGCTTGGAAAGGGCGAGATCTGCCGAACACGGGGATGTGAGGCCAGCACGCTTAATCCACGGGCGTTAAATCCTAGCCACCAGCGATAAGAGAAGAAATATAAACATTACAATCGGTTATTTTACAGCTACTTGGGTACCGAACTATGTGTTGAGTATTAAATATAATATATTTTGCACAGAAACAGCCGCCACACACTCCCTTATACATAAATAGTATGTGTGAAAGATTCTCTCTCTCTCTCTCTCTCTCCTCTCTCCTCTCGTCTCTCTCTACTCCTCTCTCTTCCTCTATCTATTTCTATCTATCCTATCGTTATCTATCTATCTTTCTCTACATCACACACACACACATCACCACATATATTATATATTATATATATATTTATCTATATATATATTCTCATATATATAGTTATGTATATTATATATATAGATAGATAATAGGAGTATATATATTTATTTTATAATATATATATATATATATATATATATAACAATAAATATAGACATAACATGTATATATATATCTATATATCTATATAAATGATATATATATATTATATATATATAATTTACTTGAATATATATATATATTGTATATTGTATATGATAAATGTGTGAATACTTTCTATATATATATATTATATATATATATAATATGAATATATATATATTATATATACAATACCATACATACATATTATATGGATATATATGTATATTATTATTATTAAATATATATATATATATAGTTATATATATCTATATATATTATAGGTATATGCATAATGCTTAAATGTGTGAATAGTTTTTATATATATATATTATATCTATTATATCATATATAGATATATATATCTATATCTATATATATATATATATACATATTTACATACATATATATATGTTATATATGTATATATATATAGATATTTATAATATAGTATATATATATATATATATATATATATAAATGTGTGCGTGTGTATGTACGTGTGTGCTGTGTTCATGATATTGTTTATTCGGATTATAATTAGAACATACTCACTTCTGTCACCTATTCTGAACGAACATGCCTTTGTGATAATATCATGTGAGCTTAAAGATAAGCGGTTAAACGAGGTATTAAGAAGTGGAAGCAGCAAGAAGAAAAGTGTTGGTGCGTCACAGAGCTTGGCTCCGGTCCCAAGGATCGGCAAGAGGGGCCTGCGTTGAAGTGTTTGCAGTGTTTTGTAGATGGTATGTGCAACGATGGATAAGCAGGAGAAGTTGGCGGCTGAAAAGGCGTCATTTTGGTGTCGTTGTCGTGTACGGTAGGCCGGTGCTCGAGAGAGAGTGTCGTGTCCTGCCGTGAAAGAGTTGACATGCGTAACATCAACATAAGGGTATACACATTCATACTACTACGTCCCGGGTTTTTGTGAAGCGATGTGTGAATCGTTTATTACATACAATAGATATCATGAAATATATTTACGCGTTTTTGCTCACACACACGATTGTGC
>NW_028234411.1:235454-240806 GCF_977035675.1 Penaeus japonicus
TTCTTGCAACCTTATTTTCTCGCAATTGATTTTTCATCTTTCATAATAACAAAAATCAGTGCATTTAACTGTAATCCGTTTCGTTTAGCAGAATGGCTCTAATCTGTATTATTTAAACATTTTATTTTAGCTTTTTTTTCAGGCTCGTTATTTTTTTTTCTTGCACCTTTTTTCTCGCAACTGATTTTTTCCTTAATATAAGAAAAATAGTGCATTTAACTGTAATCCGTTTTTTTCGTTTATCAAGAATGCTCTAACGTGTATTTAAAGCATTTTTTTGCTGTTGTTTTCAGGATCGTCATTTTTTTTTTCTTGCACTTTTTTCTCGCAATGAATTTTTCGCCTTTAATATAAAAAAATAATCAGTGCATTTAAACTGTGAATCCCGTTTCGTATCACAATGGCTCTAACTATAGTTTAAGCATTTTGTTTTTTTTTCAGATCGTCATTTTTTTTTTAGTTTTTGGCACCTCTCTTTCCGCAATTGATTTTTCCTTTCATATAACAAACTCAGTGCAATTTTATCTGTAATCTGTTTCGGTATCAAGAAAGGCTCTAACGGGTATTTTAAATCATTGTTGGCTTTTTTCAGTATCGTCCCATTTATTGTTTCTTGCACATTTTGTTCTTACAATTGATTTTTTCCTTAATATAACAAATATCATGCATTTATCGGTAATCCGTTTCGTTATCAGAATGGCTCTAACGTGTATTTTAATCATTTTTTTTTTTTTAAGATCGTCAGTTTTTTTTCTGGCACCTTTTTCGCATTGATTTTTTCCTTTGAATATAACAAAAATCAGTGCATTTAACTGTAATCTGTTTCGTTATCAGAAAGGCTCTAACGTGTATTTTAAGTATTTTGGCTTTTTTTCCAGGAGCGTCATTTTTTTTTTCTTGGCACCTTCTTTCTCGCTATTGATTTTTCCTTTATATAACAAAATATCATGCATTAACTGTAATCCGTTTCGTTATCCAGAAAGGCTCTAACGTGTAATAAAGCATTTTTTTTTTTCAGGATCGTCATTTTTTTTTCTTGCACCTTTGTTTCTCGGCAATTGAGTTTTCCTTAAATAACAAAAATCAGTGCATTGAACCTGTAATCCGTTTTCGTATCGAATGACTTTTAATGTGGTTTTTTAAGCATTTTTGGCTTTTTTTCAGGATCGTCATTTTTTGTGTTTCTTGCTCCCTTATTTCTCGCAAGTGATTTTTTCCTTTTCATATATCAAAAATCAGTGCATTTAACTGTAATCCGTTTCGTTATCAGAATGGCTCTAATCTGTATTTTAAAAATTTTTTGGCTTTTTTTCAGGATCATTTTTTTTTCTTGCACCTTTTTTCTCGCAATTGATTTTTCCTTTAATATAAGAAAAATCAGTGCATTTAACTGTAATCCGTTTCGTTATCAGAATGGCTCTAACGTGTATTTTAAGCATTTTTGGCTTTTTTTTTTTCAGATCGGCCATTTTTTTTTTCTTGCACCTTTTTTCTCGCAACTGAATTTTTCCTTAATTATAAGAAAAATAGTGCATTACTGTAATCCGTTTCGTTATCAAAGGCTCTAACGTGTTTTTTTAAGTTTTTTTGTTTTTTTTTCAGTCTTATTTTTTTTTTCTTGCACCTTTTTTCTCGCAATTGATTTTTCCTTTAATATAACAAAAATCAGTGCATTTAACTGCAATCCGTTTCGTTATCAGAATGGCTCTAACGTAATATTTTTAAGCATTTTAGTTTTTTTTTTTCAGGATCCGTCATTTTTTTTGTTTTTTTTTGTGCCACCTTTTTTCCTCGGCTACTTGGTGGGGGACGTTAATATAACAAACATCCATGCATTTAACTGTAAGCCGTTTCGTTATCAGAAAGGCTCTAACCGGATATTTTTAGCATTTTTTAACTTTATTCAGGATCGTCATGTTTTTTCTTGCACATCTGTTTCTCACATTGATTTTTCCTTTAATCAAGACAAAAATCATGGCATTGAATCTGTAATCTGAGTTTCGTTATCAGAAAGGCTCTAACGTGATTTTAATTATTTTGGCTTTTTTTCTGTATCGTCTTTTTTTTTTCTTGCACATTTTTTCTTACAATTGATTTGTTTCCCGTTAATAAAACAAAAATCAGTGCATTTAACGGTAATCCGTTTCGTTATCAGAATGACTTTAAGGTGTATTTTTAAGCATTTTGGCTTATTTTTCAGGATCGTCATTTTTTTTTTCTTGCACCTTTTTTCTCGCAATTGATTTTTCCTTTCATATAACAAAAATCATGCATTTAACTGTAATCAGTTTCGTTACAGAATGGCTTCTAATCTGTATTTTAAACATTTTTTAGCTTTTTTCAGATCGTTATTTTTTTTTCTTGCACCTTTTTTCTCGCAACTTGAGTTTCCTTCAATATAAGAAAAATAGTGCATTTAACTGTAATCCGATTCTTTATCAGAAAGGCCGCTAACGTATATTTAAGCATTTTTTGCTTTTTTTCAGGATCGCAGGTTTGTTTTCCTTGCACCCTTTTTTACGCAATTGATTTTTCCTTTAATAAATAAAAATCAGTGCATTTCTGTAAGCCGTTTCGTTATCAGAATGGCTTCTAACTTAATATTTTATACATGTTTTGTTTTTTTTTCAGGATCGTCATTTTTTTTTTTTTTGCTCCATTTTTCTCGGCAATTGACTTTTCTTTAATAAAACAAAAATCATTGCTTTTATCTGTAATCTTTTTCGTTATCAGAAAGTCTTTAACTTGTATTTTATTCTTTTTTGTCTTTTTTCAGTATCGTCATTTTATTTTTCTTGCACATTTTTTCTTACAATTGATTTTTCCTTTAATATAACAAAAATCAGTGCATTGTAATCGTACTCCGTTTCCGTTATCAGAATGGCTCTATCGGTATTTTTAATCATTTTTGTTGTGTTTTGTTTTTCAGGCTTCGTTATTTTTTTTTCCTGGCACCTTTTTTTCGCAATTGATTTTTCTTGAATATAACAAAAATCATGCATTTAACTGTATTCTGTTTTCGTTATCAGAAAGGCTCTAACGTGTATTTTAAGTATTTTTTTGCTTTTTTTCAGGAGCGGTCATGTTTTTTTTTCTTGCACCTTCTTTCAGCTATGGATTTTTCCTTTAATATATCAAAAATCAGTGTATTTAACTGTAATTCCGTTTCGTTATCAGAAAGGCTCTAACGGTGTATTATTAAGCAATTTTTTTTTTTCAGGATCGCGTAATTTTTTTTCTTGCACCTTTATTCTCGCAATTGATTTTTCTTTAATAGTAACAAAAATCAGTGCATTTAACTGTATTCTTTTCGTCTCAGAAAGGCTCAACGTGTATTTTATGCATGTTTGCTATTTTCAGGGTCCGTATATAGTACGTCATTTTTTTGCTAATCCTTTAATATAACGAAAAAACCTGCATTTAACTATAATCCGCTTCATATCAGAATGGCTCAAACGTGTATTTATAGCATTTTGGGCTTTTTATCAGGGTCCGTGTACTTACTGTCAATGTTTTTAAATGCAGCCGTTTTTCTCTCAATTGCTAAATCCTTTTATAATAACTATAATCAGCGCATTTAACTTAAATCTCTTATATCAGGAATGGCTAAAACGTGTATTTTAAGCATTTTTGACTATTTTTAGGGTCGTAGATATATATTTTTTTTATGGACCTGCCTTTCTCTCAATTGCTTAATCCTTTACTATAACGTATTTCAGCGCATTTAACAATAATCCGTTTTCAGGTCGTATATATAAGTCCATTTTTTTAATGCACCTTTTTTCTCTCAATTGGCTAAATCCTTTAATAAAACGAAAAGCAGCGATTAACTAAAATCCATTTTCATTAATCAGAAGGGCTCAAACGTGTATTTTAAGCATTTTTGTCGATTTTCAGAGTCCGTATAAATTATCCTTTTTTTTAATTCACCTTTTTTTCTCTCATTGCTAAATCCTATAATAGGAACGAAATCAGCATTATAACTTTAATCCGTATTTCATTATCAGAATGCTCAAACGTGTATTTTAAGCTTTTTTGGCTATTTTCAGGGTCCTATATATGTCATTTTTTTTCTAGTGCCCCTTTTTTCTCTCAATTCCTAAAGCATCTTTTAATATAACTAAAATCAGCGACATTTAACTATGATCCGTTTTATTATCAGAATCGCTCAAACGTGGTATTTCCAAGCATTTTTGGCTATTTTCAGGGTCGTATTTTTTCTATTTAGTGCTTAGTTTTTTCTCTCAATGCCTATATTCTTTAATATAACGAAAAATCAGGGCCATTCAACTATAATCCGTTTTCATTATCAGAATGGCTCAAATGTGTATTTTAAGCATTTTTGGCTATTTTCAGGGTCTAGATATTACTGGTTTTTTTTTTAGTGCACCTTTTTCTTTCTCTATGCTAAATCCTTTAATATAAGGGAAACAGCGCATTTATCTATAATCCGTTTCATATCAGAAGTCTGAAAGTTTCAGCATTTTGGGTATTTTCAGGGTCGTAATATATTACTGTCAGTTTTGGGGAGGCCTTTTTTTCTCTCAATTAAAAATCCTTTAAGATAACGAAAATCCGAGCGCATTTCACTAAAATCTGTATTCATATCAGAATGGCCCTTTAAAAAACGATGGGGGTATTTTAAGAATTTTATTGGGTATATTCAGGGTAGTAATATATTACTGTTATTTTTTTTTTTTAAGTACATCCTTTTTACTTCTCTATTGCTAAATCCTTTAATATAACGAAAACCAGTGCATTTAACTATAACCGTTTTATTATCAGAATGGCTCAAACGATTATTTTAAGCTTTTCGCATTTCAGGGTCGTATATATTACTGTCATTTATTTAGTGCACCTTTTTTCTCAATTGCTAAATTCTTTAATATAATGAAAATCAGCGCATAATCCGTTTTATTAACAAAGGCTCAAACCGTTTATTTTAAGCATTTTTGGCTATTTTTCAGTTTCGTACTGTCATTTTTTTAATGCACCTTTTTTTCTCTCAAGTGATCAATCCTTTAATATAACGAAAAAAAGCATTTTAGGAACTATAATCCGGTCATTAATCAAATGGCTCAAACGTATATTTTCAGATTTTTTTAGCCATTTTCAGGTCTATCTATGTCATTACTTTTTTTCCTAGTGCACCTTTTTTCTCTCATTGCTAAATCCTTTAATATACCGAAAATTCAGCGCATAACTATAATCCGTTCCATTTTCATAATGTCTCAAACGTGTATTTTAAGCATTTTTAGCTATTTTCAGGGTCGTAATATATTACTGTCATTATTTTTTTATGGCACCTGTATTCTCTCATTGCTAAATCCTTTAATATAACGAAAATCAGCG
>NW_028234411.1:240906-253686 GCF_977035675.1 Penaeus japonicus
ACAACAAATTGCTTAAAATACACGTTAGAGCCATTCTGAGAACGAAACGGATTACAGTTCAATTCACTGATTTTTGTTATATTAAAGGAAAAATCAATTGCGAAAAAAAAGGTGCAAGAAAAAAAAAATGACGATCCTGAAAAAAAACAAAAATGCTTAAAATACATTTTAGAGCCATTCTGATAACGAAACGGATTACAGTTCAATTCACTGATTTTTGTTATATTAAAGGAAAAATTAATTGCGAAAATAAGGTGCAAGAAAAAAACAATGACGATCCTGAAAAAAAGCCAAAAATGCTTAAAATACACGTTAGAGCCATTCTGATAACGAAACGGATTACAGTTCAATTCACTGATTTTTGTTATATTAAAGGAAAAATCAATTGCGAAAAAAAGGTGCAAGAAAAAAAAATGACGATCCTGAAAAAAAGCCAAAAACGCTTAAAATACACGTTAGAGCCATTCTGATAACGAAACGGATTACAGTTCAATTCACTGATTTTTGTTATATTAAAGGAAAAATCAATTGCGAAAAAAAAGGTGCAAGAAAAAAAAAATGACGATCCTGAAAAAAAGCCAAAAATGCTTAAAATACACGTTAGAGCCATTCTGATAACGAAACGGATTACAGTTCAATTCACTGATTTTTGTTATATTAAAGGAAAAATCAATTGCGAAAAAAAGGTGCAAGAAAAAAAATGACGATCCTGAAAAAAAGCCAAAAATGCTTAAAATACACGTTAGAGCCATTCTGATAACGAAACGGATTACAGTTCAATTCACTGATTTTTGTTATATTAAAGGAAAAATCAATTGCGAAAAAAAAGGTGCAAGAAAAAAAAAAAAATGACGATCCTGAAAAAAAGCCAAAAATGCTTAAAATACACGTTAGAGCCATTCTGATAACGAAACGGATTACAGTTCAATTCACTGATTTTTGTTATATTAAAGGAATAATCAATTGCGAAAAAAAAAGGTGCAAGAAAAAAAAAATGACGATCCTGAAAAAAAACCAAAAATGCTTAAAATACACGTTAGAGCCATTCTGATAACGAAACGGATTACAGTTCAATTCACTGATTTTTGTTATATTAAAGGAAAAATCAATTGCGAAAAAAAGGTGCAAGAAAAAAAAAATGACGATCCTGAAAAAAAAACAAAAATGCTTAAAATACACGTTAGAGCCATTCTGATAACGAAACGGATTACAGTTCAATTCACTGATTTTTGTTATATTAAAGGAAAATTCAATTGCGAAAAAAAAGGTGCAAGAAAAAAAAATGACGATCCTGAAAAAAAGCCAAAAATGCTTAAAATACACGTTAGAGCCATTCTGATAACGAAACGGATTACAGTTCAATTCACTGATTTTTGTTATATTAAAGGAAAAATCAATTGCGAAAAAAAAGTGCAAGAAAAAAAAATGACGATCCTGAAAAAAAAAAGCCAAAAATGCTTAAAATACACGTTAGAGCCATTCTGATAACGAAACGGATTACAGTTCAATTCACTGATTTTTGTTATATTAAAGGAAAAATCAATTGCGAAAAAAAAGGTGCAAGAAAAAAAATGACGATCCTGAAAAAAAAGCCAAAAATGCTTAAAATACACGTTAGAGCCATTCTGATAACGAAACGGATTACAGTTCAATTCACTGATTTTTGTTATATTAAAGGAAAAATCAATTGCGAAAAAAGGTGCAAGAAAAAAAATGACGATCCTGAAAAAAAGCCAAAAACGCTTAAAATACACGTTAGAGCCATTCTGATAACGAAACGGATTACAGTTCAATTCACTGATTTTTGTTATATTAAAGGAAAAATCAATTGCGAAAAAAAGGTACAAGAAAAAAAAATGACGATCCTGAAAAAAAGCCAAAAATGCTTAAAATACACGTTAGAGCCATTCTGATAACGAAACGTGTCGCGGTCGACGGCGCCGTCCATGCGCAATCGCCCTCGATTACGTTACATAACGGTGCGCCCTGCCTCAATTAAGATTGAAATTGAACGCCATGACTTTACAGGAACGTATCTTGAGCGAGGAAGCAATATTGAAACACCAGTGACCCCTGGCAACCCCTTTGGCGACATCGAGTGACGTTAGATACGACTCTGGCGGCGCGTCATCATCTCGCTGCTTCCGCGGTCGGACGTAGCAAGAGGGGCATGACAAGTGGATGCCTCTATCAACCTGGAACGATATCAGGCATTCCATTGCATCCCCTGGCCTGAAAAGATGAGATATAAATACATTAGTTGCAGTTGCCAGATGCCACCAGAATCATTCGCTGGCACTTCTATCTGCTCTTCTACGACGTAAATCGCGTTGTCGCGGCGCCGCATCGTCATCTTTTAAATGTTTATCAATGTTTTATTAGGATGTAGAGGAGTTTTCATTTCAAATGCTATGGATATATATATTGTGTTGATGACACTGCAATACCGTAATCTTTTGTACACAGAACATTCGAAGCTTTTATTGCATAAAGAAGGTCGAGGGAGGTTGTTTCTTAAGCGCGAGTGCAGGCGAATCTTTAGACGTTTAATCGGTTTTGCATTTTTACTTATTTTTTCAGTTTTAAGGAGCTTTTACGCCTTATTTAGCGTATTTTATTCCCGACATTCTTTTGTTTACATTCGGGGTTTTGTTTTTATTTTCGTTTCATTCTTTTACCTCTGCGTTTTAAGAGTCATTTTTATTTTTCACTAATTCCATTTTAAGAACAGTATTTCATTTTTAGTTATTTTACGTGTTTATTTACCTTTACGTAGTATTTTAAGATAACTCGAAAGCTCTGTATATAAGAGCTGCCACGTGGGCTTCCAGCCACACTCGTGTCTGAGACCTTGAAGAGCTCACACCTTGTTGAGAACACAGCAGCAACAAAGTGAAAGTCTTGTGCCACTTGAGTTACCCTGGGTTACGGGGCCTCTTGTCACACTTGGCATTTGTTGTTTCTGCGTTATTTAACGTAAGAAAGTAAAGTAAATACTGTTTTTACAGACTTTTTGCACTTTTAGTGCTTTGCCTGCACCCCCTCTGTGCTTTTGTTTTTGCAGGTGACCACGAAGTTTAGTAGTAGTAGCCAGCCCCCACCCAAACCCGCAGCACTCTTCTACCACAGGGTAGCCCCTCACGGGCTGTGACCCCTGGGTAGGGAGGCCCAGTAGTCTAGGGGCGTTCCTTTGGGCGCAACTTTTTTCTTTGCCTGATTTTTTTTTCCATTTTTTACAGTGTTGTGACCTTCCTGAGGCCTACCGGAGTTTACGCTTGTTAAGCTCCAGTATTTCGCTTGGGGGGTGGGCATTTTTCTTACCGTCCCTCGCATTTGGCAGGTTCGGCGGTGGGGGGGGGGAAGTGTCTTTCCACACAACTCCGATCCTTAGTTGGTACGAGGAACGCAACCAGCAGCTTCACTAGGGGGGGGCGAGGACGTGTAACGACAAAGGACTGTTTATTTTTTTGTATCCTCTCTTAGCTATTGGGGATTAGGTTGATACAATAGTTAAGGGAAAAGGTACAGTCCTCTCAGGACAAACGGGCTTTGGCCCAGGGTTCGACCTGGTCCGACACCGATATGATTGATTCCCCGGCTACCCTTCCTCCTCCACCAAGGAGGAGGGGCGGACTTCCTAAACTCTCTAAGACAACTTTGACACACCAATGGAACCCCGACTAACGACCGACCCAGAAGACCCATTTATTGATATCCCCTCCAATAGAAAGCGCAAGGTGTTGTGAACATACGATGCGTGAATGAAAATCAATCGCTGAAAAACTGTCACAACCCCTTTATCATTAAGAAGGTCCTTGAATGGTTCAAGTGGGAAAGGGCACTTTTGATTTTGGTCCCGAAAACTGCGAGATGGTAAGCCTCCTTGTGAAAGTACAATTTAAATCTCAGTTAAGGATTTGCTTAGACTGACGCAAAATTCATGACCTTCAAGTTAAAGTAACTATTCCTGTTGGCCCAAATACCTGTATAAGGGAGTAATTCTTTCACAGGGATTTGAGGACAATGGAAGAAAGGGAAATTCTTGAGGCCATGAAAGACCAAAGCGTAGTAGAGGGTAAATTGTATGACAAAGAAAGATGGAGATGTGCGAGTAAAAACGGATTGTGTTTCTTGACTTTTTCCTTACCCAAAATTCCAAGTACTGTAAAAGTGATATGAGATCGTCCAAGTTCGACCCTATATCCAAAAAACCTCTGCGTTGCAATAGATGCCAAAAAATTTGGACACACCTCATACGATGCAACTTGATAAAGATACAGACAAATTCATGTGCGGTTAAATGTGCTGGAGCCCATGATACTACTACATGCAAGGAAAAGAACACTCTAAGTGTGCTAACTGTGGAGGTCCCCATCAATCAGGACTCTGCTTGAATGCAGCAGCTGATGACGGAGACTGAAGGACATTGGCATACATGAGAGAAGCACGATGTTAGCTAACCGTGAGGCCAAGAAGAAAGTTGACGGTTTTGGTGGCAAGCCAAACCCAATACTTCTTACGCCTCAGCAGTAACCAACCAACGTTTTCCAATTGCAAGCAGTATTAATCAGCACTCGCAGCACAATGGACCGAGGAAATTTACCCGAATTGAAGGAAACAGTTAAAAATTTAATGAATCAAGTTAAAGAATTGACTAAAAACAATAAAGGAACTTGCTGAATCAACCAGCAAAAAAAAAGCATCATAAGGAGGGATGATACCAAATCACAATCTGGATCACACCTCTTAGTCCAGGCGACCCCTACTAGAACTTCGTCTGGTGGTAGTTCTGCTCCGTTAAGGAGCAGATCATCTTCTGCCGGGCGTCTCTCTAGAGCAGAGGGGAGCAGTCTATGGAGGCTGACTGTCTCCAAAAATTCCCCTGAGAGAGGCCCTCTGGGAAGCGAGGGAGAGGAGGAGGCGCCTCCCTTCCCAAAAAAAGAAAAATAAAAACCGGCGGACAAGGCACTTCCAAACCCCATAAAAACGTTTAATCCACGCGTATACCATCATACAATGGAACTGTCGAAGTCTTAGATCAAAAAATCAAACTCCCTTAGATTATTAGCCTCGTCCTATATGCTCCCGATAATTATCGTTCTACAAGAAAGCCGACTTAAACGACCAACGTCTCTGACGAGGTCCCGTATCGCAAAGAAACTACCATCTTTGAGTAGAAAAGACCCGAGAGGGAAGGGGTGGAGGCGGTAGTCGCCATGTACAATCCACCAGAATCTCCCTTTTCCACTGAAGTGACGGAATTACAATTCTACTTTGGAACACGTCGCATGCAAAGTAATAAAATTCAATAACCACTATCTGACTATATGCTCAGCCTTATTGTCCACCAGATATAATGGTACTCTATGATGACTTTTTGCTCATTCAGGGACAGGCTCCCTGCCAAATATAAATTAATTTTAGGTGATTTTAAACGCTCATCATACCCGTCATGGGGTTTCCCTGCGGGGTGCATGGAGAGGTGAGCCGAAGTAGTTAAGTTGATCAACGACTCTGATCCTGTTCTTTCTAAATGATGGTAGTCCAAAACGCGAATAGACGACAATACCGGTAATTTGAGCTTTATTGACTTATCATTGGTTCTTCAACACTAGCAGCCAAGTGCCTGTGGGCACCAACCAATGAATTCCTCGACTCGTTGGGGGAAGCGATCACCTTCCGTATTTGTATTCAATATTCATGCGACAGCCACGCGGACGCCTTCAGCACCCAAATTTAAATCGTAAAAAGAGCATATTGGGTCGCCTTCACAAGGAGCGTTCAAGCTCGAAGTTGCTGGAAAACCATTAGGATGACTAAAGTAAACAGTGTTCAACAATTGTATTAATAACATGCAGACTTGACGATGGCAACCTATCCCCTAAGAACTTCGACAGATAGCGTTAGCATGTAGAGACTTTATCCATGGTGGACACCCCAGAATTGCCCGCAGGGCTCGCTATGTGAACGAGAAATATAGGAACCTACTCAGTACTTTTCCCAAAAAAACATCCACAAGACTTCGATAGAGTACTTAACTTTAAACTCGCAACTAAACATTAACAAATATAGCGATACAAGCCGCAGGGCCCAAAGTTTCTGCTGAAATGAACAATTAGACAAGCCAAAAGAGACTCTTCTTGGCGAAAGATGAGCTTTGTCTCTAACGATTAACAAGCAATACCAGCATTGCAGAGGCGTTTGGAGTCCACTGTACTCCAACAAAATCAATAAAAAGAACGAACAATCATTTAAAATAAAAATATAAAACACTCCATGAGGGGAAATGAATATGATTCACCTAGAGACATTGCTAACATAATCGCCAGGCAGTTCTCTTATAAATAACAAGCAGCTCGGAAAACTACAATCCTGCTTTCCTGAACAACCAAGGAAGCATCCGAAGCTGCAAACCAATTCACATTTGAGCCACAGGAGTATGACCTTGAATTATAATAAAGGACCTAACAATGGATGCAGCTTGTCCGATGCCCTAAGAAGCCTGTAAGGAGGAACATCCCCAGGCCCCCGATGAGATTTCGGATATGAGAATGATGGAAGCATCTCTTAATCATGGTGACATGATTATAGTTGCTAGAAGTGTACAATGAATTTGGAAAAGCCAGACTTTCCAAATTCATGGCACTTCGAGCCCACATCATTCCCCATATTGAAAGGAGGGGAAATCCCAAATCCGCTATATCTTACCGCCCAATTGCGATTGACCAAAGGTTTGCTTATGCAAGATCATGGAAAGAATTGCGATTCAATAGATAGGCTATTGCCCATTTTTTTAAACTACCAGGAATTTGACTAGAATGACGAGCAGTGCTGGCTTCCGAAAGGGACGTCAAATCTCTCCGATAACTAGTAAAACTGGAAAGTCATATTCAATGAGGCATTTGCACAAAAAACAATTTTTTGATTTCAGTATTTTTTAGATATAGACAAAAGGGTCCTACGACAATAGACATTGCGACATGGCCTACTCAAGAAAAACTTTATGCTTTCGGATTACGTGGAATTTTGCCTTGTTTTTATAAATCCAAAAATTTTCATATCTGACCAGAACGTTTTCTGTCAAATTATTTTCTTGACAATGTCACTTTCTCTGGACAATTTTTTGGTCCAGGCAAACGGGGTCCCACAAGGAAACGGTGTCTTGTCAACCAACATTATTTTTCTGTATGATTAATGACATTCTACCAGCTCCTCCTCGGAATCTTAAAATACCTCACTGTACCCGATGACTGTGCATTATGGCTACTCCAGCAGTAATGCAGAGTTCTCGGGCAAAAATCAGATCCAATTGGGGCATTACTGGATATGAATTCATAACTGGGGCCTCCAGTTGGGGTTTTAAGTTCTTTCCACCATTAGAAAGAGTATTGGAGTTGGTCCTTTCACAATCAACATAGGAGGAAAGCCCAACATCAGGCTAACTCTAAGACAAACCACCCAATACCTATTCAAAATGTCAGCTAGATTTCTTGGCCTACTCTTTGTATAGTAGATTAAAATTGGAAAGACCACATTGTCAGTTAAAGACTTAAATGTCAAAAAGCACTCAATTCTATTAAAGTGCATTTCTGGACACAAATGGGGAGCTGAATAGAATCAGTGCTTTATACTTTACTGATGTCATATATAAATCCCCTGATTAGATCTAAAGTAGATTATGGGTCAATCGTGTATGGCTTCGGCCAACGAGCTCAACTCTGAAAGGAGACTGAATGTTGTGCAGAATTGCGTGTTTTACGTGTCTGCACTTGGAGGCCCCTTAAGTGCACCTCGCATTGGTGAGCGCCTGGAGAGGTAGGAGTCGGAGTACCTCCCCCATCCGTCCTCAGACGCGGCCAGCTTGCGCTGACTTAACGCCGCTAAAATAGCCAGGCAAGCCCCATCATCCCAACAGGGATGTTTTTTGCGCCGGCAGAAATAGGCCCACAGCACACCGGCGGACGGAAAGCCTCTGGTGCAATTGACTCGAAGACCTCAAAGATAAAGTCGGTATAATCGATTCTCCTCTACTATCGATACCCTGGTTCATTCAAATATAGCCGCCGTGGGAAACCACCCAATTTTTACCATTGTGGTAGACTGGTCTACCATTCAGTCAAAGTCCACGGTACCCGGAGGCGAGGTACGCCAGCGGTCAGAGAGATCATTAATTAAACATCTTCTCTTTTTTCATTTTGTATACCACCGAACGGGTCCAAGACAGACGATGTGTGGGTGCGGGTGTAATGGGGTTCGATCTGAATGTCAGTTGAGAATTTCGATTACCGAATTCATGCCCAACATATTTTACATCGATCTTTCATTGCTGAACTTTTTGGGCAATAGATAAAGCTTTAGATTTTGCCCCTATCTTATCGACGACCCACGATAGAATATTTCATATTTTTCAGACGTCAGCTAAGTTCAATTAAAGCTATTAAAATCGATTATGAAACTACCAAAAAAAAATGAATTATCAGGGTAATATCATTCGTAATAAGTTACATAGTGCCAAAACAATACAATCAAGCAGATATGGTACCCTGGACACTCGGGTATCCATGGCAATGAACAGGCTGACAAATTAGCCGGTCAACTGTGATCTGGAAGCCTGGCATTGTCCGCACAGATCGCCAGGGTGTTTTGAGTCTCTTTTATAAAAGCAAAAAAAATCCATCTCCTGTGGCAAAGTGAGTGGACCGGACCTCACATATCAGAAAACACCAAATATACAATAGAACCATTATGGGAAAACAGCCCACAGGAAAAATAGAAGGGAGGAAGGTTGGTAGTTGGCCCGACTTAGGGTCAATGCCACAACGACTGACAACACCTCACTTTTCCCTATATCGAAAAAAATTTCCCATCCAATATGTGGAGAATTCAATAGTATCCCAGACAATACCCCACATATTAAATTTCATGTCATGCCAAAATTACAAATAGAACCAAGACTACCAAAATCAAAAAAACCTTATCTCTTACAAATAAAAATTATAGACTATAATATAAGACAATCTAATACTATCAGATACAAGAGAAAAAATAATTAGTTAAAGTAATCACTTTTCTAAAGTGAGACAAAAAGCTTTATTGACGCGCTTCTATAGATTGATAAGATAAAAATGCGAGAATCATTGGCTTAAAAATGACCTTGGCACTGTGCCGATGGTTGAATTAGCCAATAAATTTCCAAACAAGCAAGCAAGCAAGCTTATGCCAGCGCGGACTCGCTTTCTCAGGCCTTTGTTCAGACACGCTTGTCATTGTCAGAAAGCTTCTGTTCTCTCTCCTTCGAGTACCCTGGCTGATTTTCCCCATCTCGTCCAGCAACCAGATAAGTATTGGTCGTGTACAGATTGTGAAATTCAGTCGAAGTGGTGATTATTGCATCAAAATTAACGCCAGGTATAACATAGACTAAAGTGCCTTTATTTTGTTTCTTTATTTTTACTTTAATCGTGACTAAAATTCTGCAGATAAACTATAGATTGTGTATCATCTATGTGACTGCATCAATTCGCCATATTTCATTTATATTTTTTTGTTTTTTTAGTCATGCTAATAATTCGTATTCTTTTAATTGTTTTTATAACTGCTTGCCCCTATACGCAGTTATTTTAGTACAATTATTAAGTTAATCTATATTCAGTCTTTAGGATATTGCCTAGTATCATTCCGGTATATCCCGCCTCACATCCATTTTAGATTAATTTTAATTGGTTGGCGACAATCAACCCGAAAATTGTTTTCTAAGTTGATTCGTTTCGCCTAATCTATCTATTTTATTGTCATTTGTCAGTTAAGGTCCCTTTTGCTACTGTTTGTATACCATCGGAATTATTTTCTATGTATATATATATGTCACAATCTTGAAAACGGTGTCTAAGAGTGAACGTCTGTGGAGCAAAGGCAACAAATATAAAGTTCATTTATTTTTACATGTAATGTCAATTATTCTGTTTAATTAATGATTACGGTATTTCTGCACATAATAAACGAAATTACCTGTTGAAAGTGTTTTCTGAATCATATGTTTTAAATACCGAGTGAATGATTATTATTTTAAAGTTTGTATATTCATTTTAAATCATTTTAATTTGTTTCTCATTGTGGATACTTTGGCTGAAGGAGGATACGAAATACTTTACCTTAAAACTGGAAAAAAAAGTATTAATCTGAATATTGTATTTGAAACGAAGAGATCAATTTCAGCTTTCCATCTGAAGAGAATTATTCAAATATTCTACAAACATCTCATACACCCACCACGCCCCCTCGGTTCGCACGCTACCAAACCACTTTCATACACGCATATTATACACACATACATCCACGCCCACACTCCTCTCCTGTTGTTTCCCCTTACACTCCCCCTCCTTTGGCACACGATTCTTACACCCCCACACACACATGACGTTCCCAGACGTATAACTGGGTGGTGGCAGCAAAGGAAGAGTGACGTGCCAAGCAGGCTAATTCTATGCATATACTCATCATCACACATCTCCATATTATACTCATTTGGCATTGAGCCATAGCACTGTCATTAAGTATATCTGCACACTACATTTAGTGGTAGGCAGGACGTCAATTTGGTATTCAACGGCACTCCGCCTATTCGCCATAGGCATAGGGCGTCCCGCACTACTACAAAACGGATTACAGTTCAATTCACTGATTTTTGTTAATATAAGTAAAGAAAAAATCAATTGCGGAAATAAAAAAAAAGGTGCAAGAAACAAAAAAAATGACGATCCTGAAAAATATATAAAAAAGCCAAAAAACAACGCTTAAAAATTTACACGTTATGAGCCATTCGGTATAACGAAAACGGATTAACCAAAGGTTCAATTCACTGATTTTTGATATATTTAAGGAAAAATTCAATTAGCGAAAAAAAAAAGGTGCAAGAAAAAAAATGACGATATCCTGAATAAAAAAAACTAAAAACGCTTAAAATACACTCGTTAGAAGCCATTCTGATAACGAAACGGATTACAGTCAATTCTACTGATATTTTTGTTATATTAAAGGAAAAATCAATTGCGCTAAAAAAAAAGGTTTTTGCAAGAAAAAAAAAACAAAAAAATGGAACGATCCTAAAAAAAGAAAAGCAAAAAAACGGCTTTTTACAAAAACTACGTATAGGAGCCATTCTGATAACGAAAACGGATTACAGTTCAATTCATCTATTTTTATAATATTAAAGGAAAAAATCAATTGCGAAAAAAAAGGTGAAAAAAAAAAAAATGACGATCCTGAAAAAAAGCCAAAAATGCTTAAAATACACGTTAGAGCCATTCTGATAACGAAACGGATTACAGTTCAATTCACTGATTTTTGTTATATTAAAGAAAAAATCAATTGCAAAAAAAAGGTGCAAGAAAAAAAAAAAAATGACGATCCTGAAAAAAAGCCAAAAACGCTTAAAATACACGTTAGAGCCATTTTGATAACGAAACGGATTACAGTTCAATTCACTGATTTTTGTTATATTAAAGGGAAAATCAATTGCGAAAAAAGGTGCAAGAAAAAAAAAAAATGACGATCCTGAAAAAAAGCCAAAAACGCTTAAAATACACGTTAGAGCCATTCTGATAACGAAACGGATTACAGTTCAATTCACTGATTTTTGTTATAATAAAGGAAAAATCAATTGCGAAAAAAAGGTGCAAGAAAAAAAAAAATGACGATCCTGAAAAAAAAACCAAAAATGCTTAAAATACACGTTAGAGCCATTCTGATAACGAGACGGATTACAGTTCAATTCACTGATTTTTGTTATATTAAAGGAAAAATCAATTGCGAAAAAAAGGTGCAAGAAAAAAAAATGACGAGCCTGAAATGAAGCCAAAAACGCTTAACTTAAAATTTTTATACACGTTATTTTTATGGAGCCATTCTGATAACGAAACGGAGGCGGGGGGTAACAGTTCAATTCACTGATTTTTGTTATATTAAAGGGAAAAAAAAAATCAATTGTTAATGGTGTCCGATTATAAAAAAGGTGCAAGGACTAAAAAAAAAATGACGATCCTGAAAAAAACAAAAACACAAACAAAGCCAAAAAAAAAAAAAAACGCTTAAAATACACGTTAGAGCCATTCTGATAACGAAACGGATTACAGTTCAATTCACTGATTTTTGTTATATTAAAGGAAAAATCAATTGCGAAAAAAAGGTGAAAGAAAAAAAAAATGATCCTGAAAAAAAAGCCAAAAATGCTTAAAATACACGTTAGAGCCATTCTGATAACGAAACGAGATTACAGTTCAATTCACTGATTTTTGTTATATTAAAGGAAAAATCAATTTGCGGAAAAATAGGTTGCAGAGAAAAAAAAATGACGATCCTATAATCTAAAAAAACGCCATAAAATGCTTAAAATACACGTCCTAGAGCCATTCTGATAACGAAACGGATTACAGTTCAATTCACTGATTTTTTTGTTTAAATAAAAGGAAAAACAATTGCCGAAAAAAAAGGTGCAGGAAAAAAAAATCATTTATTAACGGTGGAGCGATACCTGAAAAAAAAGCCAAAAAATGCTTCTTAAAAATTTACACGTTAGAGCCCATTCTGATAACGAAACGGACTTACAGTTCAATTCACTGGATTTTTGTTATAATTAAAGGACAAAATCAAAATTGCGAATAAAAAAAAAGGTTGCATGAGAAAAAAATAATGGACGATCCTAAATAAAATAAAAAAAAATGCTTAACTTACCGTTCGGAGCTACATTCTGTATAACGAAAACGGCCATTACAGTTCAATTCA
>NW_028234411.1:261416-266416 GCF_977035675.1 Penaeus japonicus
TACATAGTATATATTTCATATATATATAGATATATATATATATAATATATAAATATTATATATTATATATATCTTTAATATATATATATAATATATATATAGTATATATATATATATATATAATATTAATATATATATATATATATATGTGTGTGGTGTGTGTGTGTGTGTGTGTGTGTGTATGTTGTGTGTTGTGTGTGTGTTTGTGTGTATATAATAAATATATATATATATATATATATATATATATATATATATATATATTATGTATATATATATACATAATATTTAGTTATGTATATATATAGATATATATAATTTTATGTATATATATGTATGTATATATTTCATATACATATATATATATATATATATATATATAATATAATAATATATAATATATATATAGATATATATATAATATATTAAAAATATATTTTATATATATATATGTATATATATATATATACTATATATATATATATATATATATATAATATAGATATTATATATTAGGTGTGTGTGTGTGTGTTGTGTGAGTGTGTGGTGTGTGGTGTGAGTGTTGAGTGTGGGTGTACAATGGTATGTATAATATTATGTAACTATATATATATATATATATATATATATTGTATATATATAAGTCATATATCAATATAGACTATATATATATATACTATATACTATCAATATATATATATATTTGTAATGTAAGTATTGTGTGTGTGAGTGTGTGTGATTGCAATATATATATAACTATATATAATACTATATATAAATATATATATATATATCTATATACTAACAAATATATATCAACTATACGAGGTCCATAAAAATCATATATATACTATATATCTATATATAATCACTATATCACTTATATATTAAATAAACTGTATAAATGATATAATATACTATATATATATATCAGATATATATATATCAATAATCATGTCAATCCATTTGAAATTTAACCGATTGTTATATTAGAAAGTTGATGTTATAGCTAATGTTGATATATAATGAATTGTTAAAACTCTACTAAACTATAAACTGTGCGAAGAAAAGGTAATATTTCATCTTAACTTACTGAAACAATAAATTTTAACATTCGATTTTTACCCTTAAGTGTTGTGAATTACGAACTCTGTCGCATGCGTCAACTGTCAGTCCGTCCCAACGTGACACAGCGCGGATATAAATATGAGCGAACACGCTTCGGTCTTAGAATCTGCAAGAAGAAGCGCCGAGGTAAGTGTCCAGTATCGGCACACTCCTCGTCTGCTTTCAATCTAATTCAGCTTCTTATGATTCCTTGTAGCTATCTTGACAGAACCAGAACTTTGCTGTGCATCGTTGTTTCAAGTGGGATATATAATGAACCATAGAGCTTTCACTTCATTAGATCTGCCATTTAGCAAAAACATTAAACTCACTGTTTTCAATATATCGAACAATTGTTTCCAGACACCAAATGAAGGTTGGCTGCAGTGTTGTGTTTTGCTGCCACTTTTGCTGGTTGCCGCTGGCCCTGCCCTCCACCAGGTTGCTTTTTGTGGCTTCGCGCCCCAGTGAGTCTTTCCCCATCGATCACCTTTTAATGATGTAGTGGTGGCAGTTATCTGAATGATCGGTAGGAGTTTTTTGTCTGTGACCAAGTTTCCTATATGCATTCCCTGAACCTCCGCTTTTCCACTCTGCAGAGCTGCAGCAGGAGCCTTCATGCCGTCCCACCTCACGGCCATGATCCCGCCAGTCCTTCCATCCCAAACGCCCTAGAAATCAAGGCCCTCAAACGCCCTCAACATCACCAACGCCCGCCCCAGGTGCCAGCTCCTCCGCCCGTGCAGTGCGCTCCAGGAGCTCCTACGGCGCCTCCAAGTGAGAAACTGATGTTTATATTTCACTGGCGAAGTTAGTTTTTGAAACTGGAATGGTGGAAATTTCCAGTTTTTGCTCCATCTGGATATTACTTATGAGAGAGAAAGAAGAGAGAAAGAGAGAGTATTCCATATGTATGTGCTCAAAATAATAACAGAACATTGCAATATATACAGATACTTAAATATTCATTATACTCATTTATAACACAACACATCTATATATATATAAATATATATATATAATATATATATATATAGATATATATTATATATATATATATATATACCTATTTATATCTGTGTGTGTGTGTGTGCGTATCCAATATATATATACACATTCTATAATATATATATAATATATATATATATATATATATATATATATAATATATTTCTATATAATATAAACTCCCCACATACATATATATATATGTATATATATATATATATATATATAGATATATATTAATAATTTACTATATATATCTACTTAAAAAGAGAGAGAGAAGAAAGAGAGAGACATTCATTACATTAATAATATGTGTGTAGTGTTGTGAGTGTGTGCATGTATTGGTGGCCTCACATACTCATCAACTCCGTATCGTCTTTCCCAGCCATGCCTCCCCGCCGTAGCCAACCTGTGAAGAAGTTTACCAAGCCGCCGCCCGCCGCTGCCTTCAAATGCCTCCGCCGCTGGCCCCGTCTGATCCCCTCACCCCAGAGACGGAGTTCCTAACTGAAGTGCATTGGTGATTTGTTATTTCGTTGAATATTAGTGTTAGATGTGGCTAGTTCATATGCTCATTTAAGCTCTCTGGATCTAATAAAATTGGTCCTTACTACTGAGGGGGGGGGCAAACTTTTTTTTCTTATGTACATTTATGAGTATGCTGTTTACAGACAAATGTATGTATGGGAAATAAAATATGCATACATACATATATAATATATATATATATATATATAATATATAAATATATATAGAATAGAGGAGAGAGAGAGAGAGAGAGAGAGAGAGAGATAGAGAGGAGAGAAGAAAATAAAGTATGAATCCCTAAAACTAGTCCTCGTACGGAATAAAAATGCAATCCTGTATTTGGTATAAGTGAATCGTTTCGAGTCTGTATCAAGCATCATCATTCAGTGACTAAACTGTGCACCCTATCCTTCAAAACCAACGTGCACCAAATTCTGTTAAACTTATCTAAATACATAGAATAACATAAACAGCTATCAACATAACAGAAAGTCACATAAAAATGAAAGTCTTTGCTTCTTGTAATAATCATACAGGCTAAAGAAATGATTTGAATTCGAGGGTACATCAATAAATTCTGTAATGATAACGAAACCATAATGTAGACGCTAACTCTAAAGCGACATCCTGTAGAATTGCAAAATCAACACCCCAAGGTATCAACCAAGAACAAAGGATAACCCCAGAATAATTTTTAATTGTGAGGTAGAAGGTGAATTCTCATATTTCGCGTGACATTTTTTATTTGTCTCAAATGATGTTTTTAAGGAGTTTTAATTGTTAATGAAGAAATGCATATTAGAAAAAAAAAAGAATGGCTGAACCAGCGACCGAATGTAAGTACAGATGAGAAAAGGCTATGAACGAAAGGAATAGTAACACCCACACTTGGATATGCACGTGCATCATGCATGATTCAAGACATGTGGATGAAACTTAATAAAATCATTGTGTCGCATGGGAAAAAAAACCTGTAATTGTTCGATATGATTTTATACCCGCTGCTTTGTTGTTCAGGGATGGCTGTATTTCTCAAGAAAGTAGATAAATTTTTGTATTTTTGGGCCACTTTCTTATTCACATAAAATGGGCGAAATTGGGATAATAAGGGTAAGTTGTGGCGTTCGAGCCGGCTGGAGGGGATATGGAGGCCTTATCATAACAATATCACATAAATCATTGAATGACCAATACACATCCACTCACGATGGTACACCACATTGGTACATGTCTGATATCAAATGTTTAATATGCAAATTTATAATAGCACTTTTTTATTCACTTTGCACTATGTATTTTCAGCATACGAGTTTTACATACACAGATCAAAAGAGGAACCGATCGTAATTAATACCATTAATGATTCATGACTGAATAATTTATCTGAAATATTTGTTGGACTATCACTCAGTGCCACGTAATGCAACTGATCGTTTACACAGGGCTGTTCTGAGCAAATCAACTGAATTGCTAATACTAATGAGGATAAAAACAGTAGTTTAATTATATAAATGATAATCATAATGAAAGTGATAATAACAATATTAATAATAATACTAAATATGGTAGTAAAACTTATGATAATTATGATGATAATGATGATAATAGTAATAATGATAAGGATGATAATGATAACGATAATAACAAAACTAATGATAATGATAATCATTATAACAGTAATGAAATTAATACGGATAATTGCTATCATAAATAGTACCATTATTGTTATGATTATGATTATTTTTATGACTTTTATTATTATCATTATTATTACCATTATTGTTATAACTATTATCATCATTATTATTATGATCATTATCATTATCATTTTGATTTTCATTATCATTATTATTAGTAATGCTGGTCTTATTATCCTTTGCATTATCATTATCATCATTACCGTTATTATCCTCATTATCATCAATACCGTTATTATCCTCATTATCATTATTACTTCTCTTATCAACAATAATGATAATGACAATGAGGATAATGATTGAATTGACATTGTCATCATCATAATAACTAGAGATGACAATTATAAATATAATGATGAAAATAATGATAATGACAATAATAATAATGACAATGATTATAGTAATAGTGATGATAATGAGATTAATAGTAAGGACAAGTATAATAATAGTAATGATAATAAAGATGATTATTATGATAATGATGATAACAGCAATGATGATATATTAATGATGATAATATTGATAATAATAGTAACGATAATGAAGATAGTAATAATGACAATCGTAATAATGATACTAATAACGATAATAATAATCATGGGGATAATGATAATGATAATGAAAATTATAATGATATTAGTAATATAAAAGGCAGTGATA
>NW_028234411.1:282231-294487 GCF_977035675.1 Penaeus japonicus
GATACTAGGCTAACTCAGCCTACTTTGTAAACTCCTTATTCGGTTACGGATCGACAGAGCGAGTCAGGCTGCCACTAAGGCATGTCATTCCGCGTCTATCACACCTCATTTAGCTTTGACAGTTTAATGGGATCAGAATTTTAATTTGGAGATAAACAAGCAAGGCAAAGCTGAATACCTGCATCTGGGCCAATGATACACACGCGCTGGAGTGCTGCTGTTCTCCTAATAACACATGATTTTTTATATCTTCTTTCTCTTGTTATTTGATTTCTCTCTCTCTCTCTCTCTCACCTTCTCGTCACTCTAATATATATTCATGTGTAGATCAATTTCGTTCCAATATACGAAGGAAAGTGCAGACTGAGTATCTGCAGTTTTGAGTTGAAGTTACAGTCATGCATAAAACTAGCATCACTTTTACAAATTCTTTTTTTGTGTTTTTATCAATCAAATTTCTTCTCTGTTTCTATGTCTGTTAAATATGAAATCGGAATCTCTCCATCTCTCTCTTCCTCTCTCTCTCCACTCTCCCCCCTCTCTCTCGTCTCATCTCCTTCTCTCTCCTCCCGCTCCTCTCTCTCTCTCTCGCTCCTCTCTCGCTCTCTCTCGCTGTCTCCTCTCTCGCTCACTCAACTCTCTCATGCGCTCCCTATCTCGCTCTCTCTCCGTCTAATCTCGGCTCTCATCGCCTCACTCGCTCTCCTGTCCGACCCCTCGCGCAATTTCACTCCCTCTCTCTCCTCTTCTCTTTCTCACTCACTCTCTCCTCTCTCTCTCTCTCTCCTCTCTCCTCGCTCTCTTCCGACCCCTCGCGCAATTTCACTCTCTCCTCTCGCGCTCTCATCTTTCTTCTCACATCACTCTCTCTCCTCCCTCTCTCTCGCGCGCTCTCTCTCTCTCTCTCACATCTCATCTCTCTCTCTCTCTCTCTCTCTCTCTCTCTCTCTCTCTCTCGTCCTCTCCTCGCTCTCTTCGACCCTCGCTCAATTTCACTCTCTCTCTCTCTCCTCTCTCCTCTTCTCCTCCACTCACTCGGCACGCCCCTCTCTTCCGCTCTCAGCCTCTCTCACTCTCTCTCCTCATCTCCATCGCTCTCTCTCTCCCTCTCTCGCTCTCTGGCCACCCCTCGCTCAATTTCACCCCCTCCTCGTCTCTTCTCTCTTTCTTCTCTCTCTTCTCGTTCGCACTCACTCTCTCTTCTCTCTCGTCTCTCTCGCTCTCATCATCGGCTCTCACCGCTCTCTCTCTCCACACTCTCTCTCCTCTCTCTCTCTCTCCTCTCGCTCTCTCGCTCCTCTCCTCTCACGCTCTCATGCCTCTCCTCGCCCTTTCTCGACCCCCCTCGGCTCAATTTCACTTCTTAGTCGGCGCGGCGTACATCATTTCGAAACGACAAGTAAATGGTAGCCTGAATTACTCAAACTCACAAACCCTACACTAACAAGAAACAAATACAACTATGACAACTCTACACTCTACAAAACAAAAACACAATAAACAGTAACAATACTAAACAATACAACAAAAACATAATACAACAACTAAAAAAACCCCTATCAAACACTACACAATCAAAAAAAACAGGTTATGACTTCACGTAGAATACTACACGAACAAATACAAAAATACCAAAACTAACAAAGCAAAAATAAAAATAGTAAGCAATTCCCTAGCAGAACAGTAGCAAACATTAAAAAACAAACGAAAATACATAACAAACACAACATCAACACAAACGAACGTACAAACATAAAAACTCGACAACATAACAATTCTAACAAAAACATAAGGGGGGACAAAACATACAAACAAAACATACAACAACTTACAATAAATCTCTACAAAAAAAACAACATAAAAACAACATGAACAACACTAGACAATTCTACAAAACAACAACAAAAAAAACAATTCTACAAAACAAACAAAAACTAAAACAATCTACAAAAAAACCAATAAACAAATCTAGCAAAACTCCAAATAACAAGCATACAACAAACAAACAATTTCTAGCAAAGAAAAACAAACACTACTCAGCCAACTCTAAAAACATAAAATAGAAACTCTAACTCGATCATGAAAAAAGACCTAACAACTACAGACTAACAAGCAGAGATCTACAGATAACACAAACAATCTAACAACATACAAACTCTACCAGAGTATAACTAAATCATTCTAAAAACAAAATTACTAATCAAAAAACAAAAACTACAAAAAATAAACAAAAAAAAAAAAACAAAACAACATAAGAAAGCTAACAAAAAAAAACACCTCTAACACAAAGATAACAACAAAAACAAACTCGACATAATTCAACTAAGGATAACAGAAAATACAAAAAACCACTCTAACTATACTATAAAAAACATACAAACAATCTAACCATACAAACAAAGCAACAACCTACAAACAAAAAAACAAATAACACCACACAAAACCACAACAGACAAATACAACATTACAAACCAACTCTACAAAGCCTGCTGGAGCAAAGACAAAGAAAAAACAACAACAAAAATAAATAACTCTACAACAAACAAAACAGAAGTAAACCAAAATACAAAACAAACAAACAAAAAAAAAAACTTCTACTAATAACACAACACAGCTACAAACAAAAGTAAACAAAAGAAAAAACAAGACGAAACAAAAAAAAAAACTAACCTACAAAAACACACAAAAAGATAATCAACAAAATAACAACAAGAACATTACAACAAACAAAAAAAACTACAGACAAACAAAAAACTACAAACACCAACACTACAAACAACAAAACACTAACAACTCAAACAACAAACAAACCACAAAATACAAACTACAAAAATAGGACTACGTAAAAACTCTACAAAAAACCATACAACAACAAGAAAATAACAAACCTAAAAACAAAGTAAACAACTATAAAAAAACATCTACAACAACTACAAACAAAAATACAAACATACACAAAAACAGAGATCTCTACTAAAAAACATACAAAAACAATAAAACAAACAAAATATCATAACAATTACAAATTCTACAAACAAAAACTAACAAATGAAAAACAAAGCTCTACAAAATAAACACTACAAACCTCTAACAAAACACAACAACAACAACAGAAGCATACAAACAACGAAAAATCACAAAAAAACTACATATAAAGCGAGAACTACCAACCAAATAAACCAAACAAAATATTTCACATAGAAAACAAACTTACACTCTACACTACAACACACAACAAAACTTACATTAATAACAACTACATCAAACTAAACTCTACAACAAGACACCCCTATAGGCCTTGTTGGATGCTAAATATACCATGATTTACTGTGTCTTGTCCACACCATATTATCAAACGTATCCTCTCTGTCTCTTCTCTGCCTGCCTTTCCTCTCTGCATTCCACTCTCTATTTCTGTCCGTTTGGTCCCTTTCTTGTCTTTGTGGCTTTCCATATTTCTTCCTATTTCTTGATTTACGTATTTTGCTGTCTCTCTCCAACACGCTCATCAGCCATACTCCAAAATATATAATATAAAATATATATATATATATATATATAATATATATATATATATATATATATATATATGTTTTTGTGTGGTGTGGTGTGTTTTGTTGTATGTAATTAGTATATAATATATCATATCATATCTATCTACTATCTCTCGATTTATATCTATCTATCTATCCTACTATCTATATCTATCATTCTAGATGATCTATCTATACACACACACTCGACTCCCACACACACACGACACAACACACACTCACACATCAAATTATTTATAAAATAATATTTATATATAATATCAATTCATTATATATTTTTATATAATTTGAAGTATAATGTAGTGTAGGGATGATATAACATACATATTTAATAATATAGATATATTTATATATAAGATAATAATACACTATATATATATATATACAAATATATATACTAATAGATAATATATATAATATATATAATATATATAAGATAATTATATAACATGCATATATTATATATATAAACATATTTTACTTATATATATATATATAAGATATATATATATATATATGTATATATATATATATATATATATATATATATATAGTGGTATATAGATATAATATATAAATATATTAACATATATATATTATATATGTGTGTGTGGGTGTGTGTGCGTAAATATCCTTCTCGAACCCAATATCTTTTACATGCATATCCCGATATACAAATACATAGTGTTTAGTCCATTACGCCCCCTGGTACCTACCCCCTTTTTTTCAGAATCCCGAAAAGCGTTCTACATGCAGTCCCAGGAGACACTCGCTCAACAAAATTGTACTCGACACATACACATGCAATAACAAACTCGGCCATGAGTACACACGGCAAGCACGCGCACCTCCCCTCACATATTGCACGGCCTTGTTTCGGGTCCTGTGCACGCATAAAGTAACTGGGATAATTGTTTCCATAATCCACAGAGCTCCCCCCAGGTAAATGTGCAGTTCCTTGTTAACACATGATTTTAAATTCATCGCATTATATACGTCGTTATGGTCTTGCCTTAGCCTCTACCTCCCACTCCTCTACCTTTCTTCCTCCTCCCCTCTTCCCCTCTTTCTTCTCCTCTTCCTTCTTCCTTGCAACACGGATCATTACTCTTGTTACCTGTCTTCTTTTATCTTTTATCTTATTTTTTCTTTATTGTCTTGGCTGTGGGCAAGGAGGGTGCCTTTCTTTCTTTCTTATAATAGATGCTTTTGTAACCAGTGACAGATAAGATATTTGTCTTAATGCAGGGAGGTATTAGTCTTAACTATAGTTTTAAAGGGACGGGTATATTGATACCCATAAAGGCACGTTCGAACACACACACACACACGCATACACACACATACAAACACACACACACACACTCAAACACACACACGCATACAAACACACACACACATACACACTCAAACACACACACATACAAACACACACACACACACACTCAAACACACACACGCATACAAAAACACACACACACATACACACACACTCAAACACACACACACAAACAAACACACACACACACAAACAACACACACACACATACAAACAAACACTCACACAAACAACAACAAAATCAACCCACTCCCCTTTCGAGGCGACAACATCACTAACTATAAAAGAACCTTCCAAACAAGAGTTTACTAAAGACGAGCATTCACTGTCCATTACTTCCTCAGTCATTCTTGAAACTTTTTCAAAATCAAAAAGCATTAAGGCTCTCTCATTAACAAGGACATGCAATCATGTGTAGCCAATTGCGTTTTTCCTTACATGAAGAATTATTTTTCACAGAATAATATGTAGATACATTAGCACAGAAACTGGGTAACCTTTACTAACATAAATTAGGTTCTGCCATACTTTTTTTTTTATTTTTCGTCTTTCTTCCCTTTCCTCTCTATCTCCTCTCTCACTCCCTCTCTCTCTCTCTATCTCATTTAGCATACGTATTTATACTGATATACCGATAATATATAACTTTCATTCTATATATATAGCTATATACCATATATATACATATACATATCCATATATATATATACTATATATAAATAATAAATCCCTATCATGGTTATAGAATGTATATATTGAATATATATTTATATATTAATATTAATATATATATATATATATATATTGGTATGTTAATAAATATATATTATACTATATATATATATATATATATATATAATTAATATATATATATATATACATGAATAGTATTGTACATATAGAAAATAACACATTCATCTTTACAACACACACACACACACATCCACAACACAACACAAACTCATACTATAATATATATAATATACTAATATATTAATATATATATATTATACTTTATTTCATACTAATAAAAAATATATCTATGTATATATATACTATATATAGTATGTATATACTAAATAATATATATATAATATATAATACTTTATATATATATTTATACATAACTGACATATATGTTTAAACTATAATATATATTAAATATATTTTATATATTATATAATATAATTATATATATATACTTATAATATATAAATATACATATATATTTCATATGCTATAATCATATACATATAATACATATGTGTATATATATTAGTGTATTAGCCTACTAGATATAGATATTAAAGATACCAACACACACACACACACACACAACAACACCAATATTATCATATAATTTATATATATATTTATATATATACTATAGTATATATATACCTATATGTATATATATACTATATAAATATATGTACAGATTATATATAAACTATACTATATATATACTATATCATATATATATACCTTTAATATATATATATATATATTATAGTTATGGTAACATATGTAATGTATGTATAGTATGGAATATATATAAATATAATATATACTACTATCATTATTCTTTATATATATATAGATCATGTATGTATTGGATATATATATATATATATATATATATATATATATATATATATATATACACGATATATATTGACTATATATATATATATATATATATATATATTTTATTGATGATTTATACATACATACATAGCATTCATATTTTTTAAGTTATATATATATATAATATATATATATATATATATATATACTATATATTATAAGTATTTATAATATATACATATCCATACATATATACACAACAACCACCAACATCTCACACACCTAGCACACACTTCAACAACAACACACACACAAACCCACCACACACAGCAACACACACACACAACACACACACACACACACACACACAGATCACATATTATATTGATATATGTGATATATATAAACTATAATATATATATGGTAATATGAGAGAAATATATATAATATATATTAACATACAAAGACAGTGTGTATATAGTATATATAGATATATATATATACTGATATTATATATATGTAAATAATATTATATATAATAGCACTAAAATATATATCATATATAACATAAACATATAAATGGTTTTACACATGTATTTATATATTCATATGTAAATATATACATAACATATGTCTAAGTATATATTATATACAGTAATTATATACTTTACATATATTTATATATATATACATAAATGTATGTATATATATAGAGTTATATATATATATATAATATATATATATAAGTATAGTTTATGTATATATATAGGAGTATTACATACAAATGTGTGTATATATATAAGATATACTATATATATATATATATATAGATTATATATATATATACTATATATCTATATAAGTACATAGATATACATGTATCATGTATTTATATATTTATATGTAAATATATCAAAAACTAAATATGGAATTATATATATATATATATATATATAATATAATACTTATATATTATATCTACATATATATATTGTTATTATATATAACCATATGTAGTATATATATATATATATCAATTATTTATATATGATATATATATAGTAGGTACTTGTTATACTATACATATACCTAAATATATATAACACTACCAGATTATAATATACTATATAAATAATATATTATATAATTTTTAAACAATTATCAAATCTATATATATATTAAATACCATATATATATGTATGTTAATGTATATATAGAGTATATAATATATATATATATAAACTATATATATATATGATATATACATTAATATATATCACATATTACATACATACCATATATATACTATAATATATATAAGTATTAAAATAAATATTATATATATATATATATATAATATAATATATCGTATACGACATTTTATATCATGTATATTAGTATACATACATATTGTATATATATATATATATATATATATATATATATATATATATATATATATATATAACATAATATATATAGTATATATGTATGTATATATATATATATATATATAATTATATATATAATATATTATATATTAATATATATATGTATATATCTATATATATATATAATATAACCTTTATTTATATATAAAGTACATATAGTACATACAGTATGTATATTTATATATAGTAAATATATATAATATATATCATATATTATATATATATATATAATATACTATATATAGTATATAATATCTATACACACCAAAAGCTACACACACACCCCCAGCACACACACACACACACACATATATATATATATAGATTAATATATACTAACTATATATATCTACCTCAATACTTATATATATATTATATAAATATATAATATATAAGGCATATATGTAATACAATAACATACATATGTAGGTAGATATATATAATTATATATATACTACTATATATATATATATATTACTATAGTATACTATGTAAACATGGCAGTTATACTATCCTATATATATTATATATATATTATTAATCTATATATATATATATATATATATATATTAATATATACTTATATTAAACATACAGTGAGTGTGTATGTGTGTGTGTGTGCTGTGTTGTGTATCATGTATATATAATACTATTAATAATAATTATTGATATTATATGATATATATATATATAATATATTCAACTCGATATCATCATAAAAATATATATATAATAATATATATTATATCAAATCATATATATATATTATATACTAGTTACTAAATATATACAATGTCAAAATGTATGTAACAATATAAATTACACATTCATATTGTACACAACACACCACAATACACACACACAACAAACACAACAATCGCCGACAAACCATATATATATAATATATATATATATCACCACTATATCATAGATATATACTAATATAATATAATATAAATGTATATATATATTTATATATGTATGTTAATTTGAGTTATATATATACTTATATATATATATACAATATAAGATATACTCTAGTATAATATAGATATATATACCATATACATGATAATACTCAAATATACCAACTATAATATCAAAAATAATCGTATATATATCTATAACTAAATATAACCTTATAAATAGATATAATCTATATATCGTATATATATACTATATATAGTATTAATTAAATACATATATATACATATGTATATATATACATATATATACTATATGTGTATATATATTACTAGGATTATCATGCTATAGATATAGATATAAAGATACACACACCACACACACACACACCACACACACATATATATCATATATACTCATAGTATACTATATATATATATTAATATTTAATATATATATATATACATAATATCTATATATACATAATATTGTATACTACTAATTAAATATATATATATAACTATAACCTGAAACTATATCAGATATATATATATATATACTATATAGTATATATGTTAAACATATGTACTCGTATGTATATATGTATGATAATATGAAATATAGAATATCTATATATATATATATATATATATATATATATATCGTTATATATATATATAATTGTATGTATATGTATTATATATAGTAGTGAGAATAGCATATAATATATATACAATATATATCGATTAATACTATACATATAGTAGAACTAGTCAATATATATTGTGTCATATATCATAGTATATATATATATATATATAAGATTGTATACATACATACATACATACATATGTTTATATATATAATATATACAATATATATTACTATATCATACTATATTTATAATATATTATAATTTATTATATATACATACATACATATAATACACAACCTACACACAGACCCACACCACACACAACACACACACACTACAACACACACACAACACAACACTACACACACCAAAGAAATATAATATATATATATATATAACCTATATAATAATATATCAATATATACTATCATAGTATACACCACACACTCAACTATAATTTATACCATTACAAATTTGTGTAAATATATATCCTCCGACAATCTATATAATACTATCTATATATATATATCATCACATATATCACTACAATGTAATGTATATATATTAATATGTAAATATATACATAACTATGTAAATCATCATCAATAATATAACACAATACATATAGCTATAACTATATATCCATATTAATGTATATAACTCATAATCATACCTATAACTATATATATATACTATATATATATATTTAATATATAAATGTAAAAAATATATCATGAAAACTCCTACATACAAAGTGGTATATATATATATATATAAATGATAAAATATATATATATATATATCAACAACCCATATATATATAGTATATATACCATATATCATAACTGGTCTCAAACTAATGTAATTTATATTTATATGTAAATATATACATAAATATGTATATATATATATATACTAACATATATATATAATATATATAAGAATATAATAATCAAACTTACATATATACTTATATAAATATACCATTATGTATGTAAACATATATATATATATAAGATATATATCCTATATATATATATATATATATACTAAGTATGTAAATATACATATACATACATATATATACATTATATTATAATATATATATATATATATATATAGGAATATATATTATATAAATATATATATAGAAATAACATATATCATATGTATGTATGTATATTTATATATATATATATCTATATATATATATATATATATTATATATTATACATATATCTACACATATACATACATCTAATATAATCATATATTATATATAAGATGATATTTGATATATATATACTACTTATATACTAGTATATATAATAAGATCAATTATAATTGTATATTTATATATAGTATAATAAATCACATACATATGTATATATATAATAAATATCTATATGATATATAATATTATATATATCATATATATATATACATATATATAATGTATATCATGTATGTATATATATATATATATATATATAACTATACTTATATATATATATAACTATATATATGTATATATAATAATGAATATAATGATATATATATTGGTATGCTTATAAATGTACATATATACATACATACGTATATTTATATATATAAATATATATAGTATATATATATATATGATATATATATATAAATCTAAACATATATATAATCTATACCACACACACACACTACACACTACACACACACCACACACACACACATATATAGATAAATATAATATATCGATATATATATATATATAAATATTCTACTATTCATATATTGAAGAGACATACATTACATATGTATCGTAGCTATATATATCTATATAGTATAATAACTATACAATACTATCATATAATAGTATGTATAATAGATATATATGTATACCAATATATATATATTATTCCTATATATATATATATATATATATCATATTATATATATATATATTATATAATAATACTGTTGTGTGTATGTGTAGTGTGTGTGTGTGTGTGTACTGTATGTATATATATATATATATATAATATATATAATATATATATATATATATATATATATAAGTATATATTAGATATTGCTGTGTGTTGGTGTAGGATGTGTGTGTGTGTGTATGTATATAGAATATATATCTGTATATATTATTAAGATATATAAACGATATATATATATATAGTGTGTCTGTGTGTAGAGTATATGATAATATATATATATATATATATATATATATATTATATATATATAATATATATAGATTATTAACTTAATGGTCATATCTAACTTACTCCCTGAGTCGAACCTCTGCCCTCGGGAATGACCCGAAGAGTGCAGTATTAAACGAACGAAGAACACTATGTACGACCCAACAAAAGGATTGTCGCAATACCTGGGGATCATTCAAGCTCAAAGATTTTACTTCTCTACTCCTACTGGAGAATGATAGCGAAGTTTTACAGATCAATCCCTCGTGGACCTCGGTGGTCAAAAGTCAAAGACTGAAGATTAGGGGACGATATAAGTATGGAACATAATGCCATACCACATTGATGCGGTATTGGCATTATTCCACGCGCATCCATGTATAATATATATATATATATATATATATAAATATATATATATAGATCATATATGTATACTATATATATATATTATAGAATATAAATATATATATATAATATAACATAAACATATGGTCCCATCCGCCTACCATAAGTATATGTATATATATATAAATAAA
>NW_028234411.1:294587-302023 GCF_977035675.1 Penaeus japonicus
AATAAGAAAGAATTGTATTTACCCTTTTAAAACCCTTATAAAAAAAACGAAAAAAAACAGCAAGGGAACTTTCAAAAAAAAAATTTGGATGTTTAATTAGGATGTTTAATTTTTTAAAGAAAAAAACAAAAATTATACGAAAAACGTTTAATGAAAATTTTTAACAGTCAGGTGTTTCCCTTTTTAAAAATTAATGATGGTTATACTATTAAAAATTAATTTGAAAGTATTTACTGTTTTGAAAAAACCTAATAGAAGTATCAATGTTGAAAAATTGATGATGTTAGGGAAAAATATAACAAAAGAAATATTTTTAAAAGATATTGATGAATAATGACAAATTAATTTTTAATCACAAGGGATAATAATGGTGATAATAATAAAGTATAAAAAACAATAACGTAATGAAAATTAATAATAAATTAATAAAAATAATAATAAAAATAAAAATTTGGTAACGTTATGATTTTTTTTGTTTAAAATTTTAACTAATAAAAATACAAAGGGGGGGAAAAAGGGCCCCAAAGGGGGGAAAGATTTTTTTTACCTTCTTAAGTATCTATTTTTTTTCCTAAAATGACAAGGGGTTTGATAGTGTTTCCCGTAATATTTTTTATTAATGAAAATTTAAAAAAAATGATGAAAAATAACAATATAAAATTTGTTTTAAACCTTCAGCTGGGAAAACTGTCTATCGTAAAAGTTTTTTTCCTTCCCTTCCCGTTATTACTTTTTTTTTTGCAAAAAGTTATTTTTTACTGTTCTCGGGGATTTTTTTTTACGTTTTTCTGTTTCATAAAAAAAAGGGCCTAAGGTTTGAAAAAGTTTGATAAGAAAAGGGGTTTTAGATATAAGAAATTTCCCATAATTTTGTAAAGGGAACGGGCCCCTTTCCCGGTTACGGGGAAGGGAGATGAATAGACAAATTGAAGGGGAAAGGGGGGAAAACAGAAAAGGGGAAAAGGGAAAAAAGAAGCGGTTTGGGGAGAGAGAGGGAGGGGGAAACAGTTGTAAACCCCCAAAACACACACCCCACACACACACACACACACACACAAACACACACACACACACACCCCCCCACACACACCCCAAAACAACACACACCCACACCCCAAAAACCCCAACACACACACACACACACACACCACACACAAAACCCCCCCACAAACCCACACCCACACACAAAACACATTTTATATATATATTATAATTATATATTATAAATATATATTTTTAGATATATATATATATATATTTTTGGTATAATATTTCTTGATTTCGAAATATACATACATATTGTAAAAAATATTATAAATTTATGTGCATTTTTGGGTATATTTGTATGTATATGTTTTTTCACACACACACACACACAACCCCCACCCCACACAACATTTTATATATAAATTTTGATATATATATTTTATATATATAAAATATATAATATATTTTTTAAAATGTATTATGAAAGTATGTTTGTTGGTATATTTTAATTTGCATATATATATTATATTTAAAATTATTATATTTTTTATATATATTATATAATTTAATATAATAATGTATTTATTTTTATATAAATATAAATTTATAATATTTTATATATATAAGTTATACATATATATATATATATATATATATATATATATATATATCTATATATATATATTATATATGTATCTAACATATATATATATATATATATATAGATCTTATTATATATATTATATTATATTTATATATATCTATACACACACAAACACACACACATAATTATATATATATAATATATATATATCTATATATATATATCATATATATACTATTGTTGTATGTATGTCTGTATGCTTTGCATTCTGTATATGTACACCACCCCCCACACACACACAACACACCACACACCCCAAAAACACACACAACACACAACACACACACACCATATATATCTATATATATATATATATATATATATTTCTATATATACTATATAGTATGTATGTATGTATGTATGCTTTGCTATGTTATGTATACACCACACCCACACACACACACACAACACCACACACCACACACCAATATATATATCTATTATATATATATATAATATATTATAGATAGATCTTATCTCTATTTTAATGAGAATGTATGTATGTATACACCGAGAAAGGAAAATCACTGGATAATACCCGAGAGAGAGAGTGATTAGTTACACAAAAAAATAACGAGTCCGCACATACCACTCCCCTGCGTTAATAAACTACATTGAGTGGGAATGTGGTGGTTTGGGGAATATTGATATCATCTACTCAGAACAGGGCATTTTTATGAGTTAGACATTTCTCACCTCTCGCCGTGTCTTTTCTTCTATATTTATCAGGCTACTTTTATCTTCGTTACGCAAATGTCTTTAGGGGAAAACCCGTACCACTGTCACATTCCCCTTTTTCTCTTTTGTTTTCTCCTTCTACAGATCCCCCCATACAATCCCTTCCCACTGCCCGTCTCCCTTTCCATCGTCCTCATTCATTCTCTCCTTCTCCACTCCCAACCTTCCTTTCATTCACTTATCCCTTCATTTTCACCTCTCACCCAACATCCCATCTCTCTCCATCTTCCTCTCTTTCTTTCATCTTCTCCCTCTTTCTTATCCCTCTCCCCTCACATCTTTCATCTTTTCTTCTCTCTCCCCATCCTTCTCTCCCCTCCTTTCGCTACTACCCTTCTCTCCTCCCCCTCCCATGCCCCCTCCCCCCCTACTCTCCGCTTTTCTCTGCCGGTTACCCAAATTCATTAACTAAATAACAAACGAGGGTCACTTTTTTTCTTTGTTGTTCAGCGCACTATAAACTATCTAGTTTTCTGATGCACCGTGACCTGTTAGGAGACTTTGTTACTCCTGCTGTTACTTCTGGTTGCTGTTCGTTCTGTTATTCGGTGTTATTTGTTTTTGTGTGTTGTTTATGTGCGTGCGTGTGGTGTGTGTTTCTTGCTACTGTTTACTTTTCTGGTGTCTATTGGTTGTCTCTTAGTATAATTTTCAGACACGAACTGGATAGAAAAAAAAACATGAAACATTAATGCAAAATATACCGACTAGATAAACGCTATAATCTCGCCGGCCGACTTTTTTTTTCTTAAGAACCTACATGCAGGTGTGCAATTGCAGGAACTGTGTCGCATTGCGAGACGGGTTTTTATCGCTTTCTAGATGTTTCCGGTGTCCTTCTCTCTTCTCTCTTCTCTCTCTCTCTCTCTCTTCTCTCTCTCTTCTCTCTCACTCACTCTCTCTCTCTATATATATATATATATCAATTTTTTTTATTTTTTTTTTTTAACCTTTTAACAAACCATTATATATATACTGTATATTATATATATATATCTATATATATATATATATATAATATCTATATATCACATATATATAATATCTATATATTTATATATCTATTTCGATATATATTATATTATATTTATATATATATATGTAGTGTGTGTTGTGTTGTGTTTGTGTGTGCGTGTGTGTGTGTGTTTGTGTGTGTGTGTGTGTGTGTGTGGATTTTATTTGTGTGATTATGCGGGTGTATGTTAGTTTTTCTTGTGTGCGTGTTGTGTATTGCTGGTATAGACTAAACGCGCCTTAATGTGATTCTAACATATTCCACATCTGAAGGCTTAAATGTCCTTGTCGCATCGCCCCTAAATCTTGGTATTCATATGCACCATACGCCAACCACGTTGAATACTTAAACGACGTCGGTACATTACGCCGAATAGCTCGTCTAATTCTGGCGAAAACGTGTCAATCTTTTCCGTTTTCCTCGGTAAAATGTTGCCTTTTTATCGTGATGATTAAGCAAGCTGGCACGAAGAACGAAAAGAGTGGATCGGCTTGATACGCGCGCGCTGTTCGTGTGATTGATTGTATCGTTTGTTCTGTGTACTCATGTTTTTCTCACATTATTGTGTCTCCATGGATGTGCCCGAATGTATGTTAGTGTTGCTTCGCTGAACATTTTTTTTTCTCTTTCATGGATGGTCCGTCAAGTATGTATGTCCCTCCTAGGCATCAGCGTGTATTTTTGCCTGGGCCACGTGCCGCATCATGAGTAAGCGTGAGTTTATACTCTTGTTTCGGAGTTATGTATGAGTCGGTACGAAACTGCACCATTTGTGGTATCCATCTGTTGAGTGCTGGCTTGTGTGGCGAGCGTTCTGTGTCTTTTATTGGTGTCCACCATCATGTAGCGTTAAGAGAAAGCATGAGTGGGTTGTGGGACAGAAAAATGGGAAATAAAGGAAATAGGATAAAGAAAAAGAGGCAAAGGGAAAAGAACTCTTAGCCCCCACTAAAACCCACCCAAAAATTTATGCGACACCAACTTTACTTTTTTCCCTTTTTTTTTGGGTGAGTGGGTTTTTAAGTGCTTCATGGCTTTTTAAAAAAAAAACCCCCCCCCGGGTTACCCCTCCCCTTTCCCCGCCTCTTCCTCCCTCCTTTTCCCCCTCCTCCCCACCCACTACCTCCCCCCCAAAAAGGGTTATTATAAATACTTGGGGGCCCCCAAACGTCTTACGGGGATTTTGCGGGAACCGTAAAAGGCTTTGGGGAGGGGCTTGGTGGGTGTTTTAAAGGTTTTTCTTGCGTTTTGTCGGGATTGGGGGGTTTACTTAATAAAAGGGTTTGGGCTTGAAAATGATGCAAAGGGAAAAAGGCCAAACTTCAAATCAACAGGATAATGAAAAAAAAACAATGTGCCGGGTATTAAAAATAAGGGGGATGGGTTTGGGAATTTGTTTAACTAGGATACTTTTAAAAAAGGGTTTTGCTCCTTTTTTTTTTTAATAAAAAAAGAGGTTTATGCCTTTAAAGGGGTCATTTTTTTTTTTTTGGTGTGAAAAAAAAAATCTAAAAGAAAATAAGGTCTAGATTACATTTAAAGAAAAGGGGCTAAGTTCGTGTTTGTTTAGGGAAAAACGATTTTTTGGTAAAAAAAAAAATAAAACAAATTTTAATTTTGAAGAGAAGCTGAAACTTCACATCTGGCGAAGGTGGTAAATTTTGTTTCACACGTAAAAAAAAAATCCTTAAAATCCTGGAAAAGGAAAACCCGGCAAGAAGAAGAAGAAAAAAAAAAAAACTAAATTTTTTAATTGGTTTTTCCCTAAAAGGGAAAATATATTTGTGAAAAATTTTTGTCCTATTTCCCCGCTTCTTTCCCCCTGGGGGTCACTGAGGGCTGCACATTAATACAGTAATTAATATTCTCATATTTTTTCAAATTTAATTGAATCAAAAACTGGTATGAAAAGTGAAAAGAAAAAGAAAATACATAGATATTCAGTAATTATGTTTTTGTTCCGATATCATGTCAGTGAAATAGCGTCATTATTTATTCTGTTTATTCGATGGTTTTTTTTTTTTTTTTTTTTTTTTTTTTTTTTTAAGAATCTTATTGCTGTTTAAAGTAATACCTCTTAAGAAAGATAAAAGGAAACAGCGCAGTTGAAAATTGTGATGTTTTTGGTTTAGCTTTTAAAAATAGGGGGCGAAAAAATTTTGGGGCTTGTTTTGGAATGATCCATGAAAACCCCCAACATATCCCATTTTCACTCACGGGTTTGGGAGACAGTACTTTTGAACACACATGGATACACATGTAAACAAGTCCCACAAAAAAACTTAATCAAACAATCCACACACAAACACACACACACCCCACACACACACACACCACACACTAGATAAAAAAAACCCCCAAGCACTGAAAGTTATGTAAAATAGAAAGGTAGGGCAACTATCTCTCCTTACTTTTATTACCTTTAAACATGTAGATACATACAAATGGTTTTTTTAAAATGTTTTGGGTCCATTCAACATGTAATGGGCCATAAATTAAAAATTTTACATTATATGGATCCTCCATATAAATAAAATTTTCCCACTTAATGTACAATTGTTTTCATTGGGATATACACAAGCTATCGGTCATTTATCATTTCTTTTTGGGGAAAATTGCCCTTTTGGGATGTTTGTTTTTTTTTTTTTTTTCTTGGACCTTTTCCCCTTTCGCATGAAAACCCTTTTACATCCCCTGCTTTTTTTTTCCCCACGTTATTGTTTTTAAATTTTTTAACCTTATCAAAATTTTGTTATTGTTTTTTGCCCCTTGGTAGTAGCGGGCAAAAAAGGGTTTAGAGTGGGGTTGCCGTTTACGATTATTTTGGCTTTTCACCGACATTATATTTGAAAGTTTAAATTTGCCCCTCGTCACTGCTTTTTCTGTTACCCTTTGGCCAAAATCATCGGCTTATACCGTCCTTAAAAAAAAGAGGAGATCCCCCGGCATATACAAAATAGGGATTTTTTATTTCATTTCGGAAGTAAAATAGGTTTTTTTAATAGAAAAATTTAAAAAAAAAACCCGTAACAAGTCTAGATTAAAGGGTTTACCGCTATAAAAGAGGGTTCCCGTCAAATTTAAAAAACCCTGAAAAAAATCTTGGGGAAAAAAATATGATGCACTAAAATTTTTTCGGGGAAAATTTCATATTCCCTTTATCCCTCCAACCCACACCTATTTTTTATTTCACACCACACACACCACACACAAAACACAAACACACCTACACCCCCACACACAAACACATATAATATGTTTTGGGGGGTGTTTTGTGTGTGTGGGTGTGTGTTTTATGTGTGTGTTTGTGTGTGTGTGTTTGTGTGTGTGTGTATGTTGTATGTATGTTATTGTATTATAAGCATAAAAGATTTGTGGGTATATAGGGTAGCTTGTATTATATGGGATGTTGGATGTGGGGTATGTGGGATGAAAATTATTTGCTTACACTATGTAAAGTCCACAAGCTGCATTTCCCTTCAATCAAATAAAATTCAATCACAAAACAGATGTTCATTCGCTTTCCCCCCCATCGGGAAAGGGGAAAAATAGAGGCCAAAACCCAATTTTTCAGCCGGGGGGGGAAAAATAAATTTTTCCCCTTAATCCAAGTTTTGTTTACTTTTTCCTTGTTTCTTTGAAAAACCCGAGCAGGATGAGGGGTTTATATCTCTAAATCCATTCCTGTTCCTTCTCTCTCTCTTTTTTCCTTTGGGCTAATTTTTTCTTTTTCCCCTCTTTCTCTTTTTCCTCCTCTTCTTTAACCCCCTTTTCCCCTCTCTCTCTCCTCTCTTTTCTCCCCTCTCTCTCCCCCTTTTTCTCTCTCTCTCTCTCTCTCTCTCTCCCCTCTCTCTCTCTCCTCCCCTCCCCCCTCCCCCTCCTCTCTCTCTCCTCTCTCTCTCTCCCTCTATCTTTTTTCTTTTCCCCCCTCCCCCCCCCTCTCTCTCTTTCCTTTTGTTTTTGGGGCCTCCCCGTGTTTTGTGTTCCCTTTTCCCCAACTTTTTTTTTTTTTTTTTTTTTTTTTTTTTTTTT
>NW_028234411.1:314640-320598 GCF_977035675.1 Penaeus japonicus
TACTAGATGAAGATAATATGAAAAATCTGGTTTCTGCTTTACACAATCAGTATAGTATTTTGTGTCTGTCATTACAACGACTTATTTTCTCGCCACAATAGGAATATAGGCAACCCATTTGAGGCATAGCTTTGATCTAGTGATCGCTGTGAATCGGATAAAGTTGTTAATCTATTGTTGTGTACACGAAGAATAAATGGGAGAGTTTCCGATACCTCCCACGGATGTTTGGGCGGGAACCTAATCGCGCTAATTTATGGTTACCTTTCAGAGCCCCTTCAGAGTTGTTAATAAACTGTTTTATCAGGAGTGTCCTGATTGTCCAGCATGAACAAGAGCGAAAACGGTCTCGATTTGAAATGGCCATCAATTTTGCTCTATGTTGACGAGTTATGTGTGTGCTGCTTCACGCTCAATCCGACGGCTGCCGTCTCGACTTCCCATCAACTTCCTCATCCAGTATTACGCAAATAATTTGTAACGGATGACGGATAAATTTTCCTCAACGATATAGGAATAAAAGATTCCTGTATTGTTTGGTTGATTTTACTTCATTGTCACTATCGATATCATCTTCAACTGTTTCTTATTCCGATAGGGTACAGAGGGATCGATTATATTCATTTGATGCAAGTCGCTTTTGCCTGAGGCTATTCGTTCTTTATCTTGATAATCTGAGACATGCGCAGATACAGTTACTCAAGGCCTTTATTTATTATCCAAAGTTCATGTTTGATAAAAGCCAAAAAATCATCAATATCACATTTGGTCAAGTGATTTTTTCGGTAGCGTAAACTGTTTATAGGGTGTATAGGATAGTTAACTATAGACCATGTCAGCTTGGATTATGAAAGATTGAGATAGTCAATATAATGTACTGCCAAAGTTTATTGCTATGAATGATAAATCTATTTTTATAACGAAATTTTAATACAAGATTCTGATATTCGAGAGCACATAAATCCTCTACCAATTTTGAATACATATTCATAGAAAAAGGTTATATCCTTTTGACCGAAAAAATAAGGCTCGCATCTTTCATTGATGGCCAGGAGCACACTGTGCACATCATTCTCATGGCTTTAAATGCGATGAAATCGGAATATTGCCCATTCTTATTAATCAACCCATAATCTTTCTTGTTCAATCATTACTATTCGTTTTTCTATAAAATGCCTTATCTATCAACTTTTATGGATATATAACATTGTGTAAAAGCATATTTTATTATTTTCACTGTTGATGCATTCAATGAATCTCATATTAGAGGTTACTAAAAATTTGTTTCGCAGTAACAGGTTATCCTCAGCTCGACACTGTTTATAACACACCGTCCCCCCACCTACACATTTTCTTCCCGATTTAATGATAAAAGTAGGTTCCTAATCAACATAATCGATAGTCATGTCATTTGGCATCATTTCGATTAACGACCGACAGATGTTTATTTTCTAGTTTGGTTTTTTGCTCTTATACAGAAATCGGAGAGGATTATAGACGATCGAGCAAATACGTTATCATACATTCCGTTAACGTTGACGCTGAGCCCGATATTGATAGTACCGAATTTTATCATTGCATTATTAAATCGATCACATACCGACATATTATAGAGAGAGAAACAAGATTCGGAGGGTACCCTTGACGGTTTTCAAAATGTCACCACTCCTCAGAGGTTCACTGTAAAACATTTGCCTGCTGTTAATTTCTCGAAATATTGTTTTTACATCATACGGGAGAGTTGCTGGAACTTTCGTATATCTTCGTTCACGAATAAGGTAGGTGAGGTCAGACCTAATATCCATCAATGTGTCGCATTCTCATGTAAATATATCACTTAGTATAACATTACAAGAACGTGATTTTTTCTACCGCGGGAGAGGTAATAGCCAGTTCAAGTTTCTTTTGAAATTCATCAAGATTATTCCTAGAAGGCAATCAACCTTCACAACGAGGGGGTCAAGTGTGGATAATTTACTACTTAACACTATGCCGCAATGGTCATAAGGTCTGTATGTTTCTCTCCATAGAATCATCATATATAATATCTAATGGACTGAAGAGTCTGGTGTGTGTGGTGGTGGTGGTGGTGGTGGCGGGCGGCTGCTGATGTTTGTAGCGATGATGATGATGGTAATGGGGGTGGAGTGGTTGGTGGTTGTTGTTGTTGTTGTAGCGACGATATTGATGATGATGAATGGTAATGGTGGTGGTGGTGTGGTGGTGGCTTGCTGCAGTTGGTGTAGCGATGATGATATGAAATGGTAATGTGTGGTGGTGGCGGTGGTGGCTGCTGCGTTGTTTGTAGCGATGATGATTGATGGTAATGGTGGGTGGTGGCGGGTGTGGTTGTTTCTGATGTTGTAGCGATGATGATAATGGTAATGTTGGTGAGGTGGTTAGTTTGTTGTTGTTGTTGTTGTAGCGACGATAATGATGATGATGATGGTAATGTGTGTTGAAGGTTTTTACGTTAACACTGTTGGTAAAGATGATGATAATTGAGGTGTATATGCTTACTGTTGAATTATCTTTTAGTGTCCACTGTTTAGGATCGTTCTTCTTGTGAAGCTATGGTGATGATGCGATGATAGTGCAGTTGATGTTGTTGTTTGTTGTTGTGCCGATAATTTTCGTTCTTTTCGCAGTGGGTGCTGGTGATATTTAATTCCAAATAATTAGGTACACTGTCATTATTAGGGTAATTATAAATGCAGGAAAATGGAATATACATTCGTGAAAATTCCGATACTATATTATTTCTATTTTTTATTATTAGTCATGACCATGGCCGTCATCTCTTTTGTTGGTCCATTTATCCAATTAGTGGTGTATTGTTTCTGTTTTTTTTTTTATTTCTTCAACTCTGGTATATATTCGATATAAGTTGGTCATTTTTAGACCTTCCCTTATCATGACATTCTCTTTAAATGTTGAGCATTCTTCTTTATAGCTGTTAACATCTGTAATTGACGCCTGTATTTTTATATTCATTAGGAATGGGTTTTGGGGAATTATCATTATATCGATCAGAAATATAAATATTAAATTAAGAACCCTTTATATCAGATATATCTAGATTGTACGAGAACTCAATTCTGAAAAAATTACCATTTTAAAAAGGTTTTATATCCAACGATCTAAGTCCCTGTAAATTCAGAAATTTCTTTTGGTTGATATGTTTTAATCCTTGTCCGTGTCCGTCTCTATCATCTTCATCAGTGTAGTACATTCGATATCCTTTTTTTATCCAAATTGACATCAGTTAATCTTAAAACAGTCCATATAACCAATTTTGAATAACCTTTTGGGATTATAATTTATCCATTAGTCGTTAAAAGTTTGTACAGTTAGCGCCCATCCTGATAATCAAGGTGGATTTCTGTCTTATATTCACCTCCGGAATAATGGTAGGGAGCATTCAAGATGCTGACTTAAATAATATCTTCTTTCGAATAAATAATACTCCTGTAAATCATGTTCACGAATTTATTAGCTCGTATTAATTCAAGACAGCATGAGATTTTGCAGGTTCTGTATAAAACAAATCATATATTTTCTTTTACGTTAGCATTAATCCGAGAGAGAGTCTCCATCGTTGCGATAATACAATATTCTGTTTTTTTTAATTAGAGCTCTATAATCATCTGCATCTTTTTTCCTTTTTTTCGCATTGGTGCATTAGTAATTGTAATTTTACAAAAGCTCACGCTATAACATTTTTTTCTTTAGTAAGTTTTACAGATATAGATTCACCTCCCATTGTCCGTCCACGTAGACATCTTTAGGTGCAAATTGCCTTCTGAAGAAGCTAGTTTTTTCCAAATAATTTTTGGGGTATGCCTCGTTATCGCGCTATCCCGCCATTCTTTTTCAGTAGGATCGAGGTCACCCATTACCATTTTTAGCGTCCGATCACCTTAAAAGGCTTTACAAGACCATCCTTCCAATGTAAAAGTTACGGACCATAGATAAATGCTATGGCTTTTTTCAGATCATATCACTGATAGTATCCGTCCTTAAGAATAATAATAATACACGATTTATTATTACCATCCATTGTCATTATCATCATTATATCATCGTCGTTCCTCATCATCATCATCGTCAGTATCATCAGCATCATCATCGCGTCCGTCGTCATCATCATCAATCGGCATAAGATTTATTTTTCTTATTAGAACTACCATTATAATGATAATCATCATCACATCTTCATCATTATCCGTTTCCATTTCAGTAACAGAGTCAGCATCAACTCATGTCAACATCATTTTCATCACTATAATGTAAATCATTGTTATATATACCGTCAAAAATAGTGTCGTATTCATACCAGAAGATGGATTATTCGTTCATACATGTATAAGATGAAGGTAATTGATTATTTAGACATTTTTTCTTTTCAAAATCTAAAATCTTTAGTCTTGAAGAAAACGATCAGTATATGTTGTTTGTACTTATCTGATAGTATTGAAGACCCGTCAAGTTCTCGGAGAGCGTGCTCTAGTTTTTGAGCACAATTGTTTTCCCTTTTCCCCTTTTCGGGTAAGCCTCGTCAAGTCTTTTCCAAAATATTACGTATTTCATCTGCATCTTTTATTTTCTTACATTATCATTACCAGTTTAAAAGTCAGAGCGGCATTTTTGGCCAATACGCTTTAGAGGTTACATTTTTAAACATTCGCATACCATTTGACAGGACTGTTATGAGTTTTATAATTTTTGCTTGGGTATCTTCACTCAGGGTCGTTAATTTCATATGTGTGTCTATATTAAAACCAGTAGAAAATATAAAGGAAAAATGATAAAAATAAACCTTTTTGTAAAAATGTTTTTCATGGAATAATTTAATATCTTCAATGGGTAACATCTCAACAGATGGCTGGGTTTGCTTCTTCACCGCATTCGCTAACTCCGAAAGACCTAAAAGGCATCGCAGCGAAATGTAGTGTGGTGTTGGTGATGTTGCGTTTGGGCGACAATTTCTTTAAGCGACAATTTGACTGGCTAATAAATACATTTTGGATTCCTGATTATTTCCAATACTCTACTCGTTATTACCTGTAATTACAGTGGCCATTAATTCTTCGAGCACGCATTGACGATTATTTTTTTTGTTCAATGCAAACTTATTCCCAGGGTCGTTAAAAGTAATCGGATTAATTTATTTCCTTCAACTATACATTTTTATAATGAGAACCATCATCCGCCACATCAATGACGAACGTTTCTATTCTGTAATAGAATTAACATAGTCTCTTTTCAAATCATTTTTATCTCGGTTATAAGGAATAAGTGTTGCCTATCGACAACAGACTCTTTTACTGTCATTACCGTCAATCGGTATGCTCAAGTCAATGTCCATTTCTTCGTCCGTCTACATTAGTTATCATTTACCTTTTGGTAAAAATAAACTTTCATCCCTTTTGCTATCGAAAATTTCTATAATATAACCGCGTAAAATCTATATTAAAATCCAAAATCTCCATTACCATATTCAATATTATTAATACGGATATTATTCGTAATCGTTCATAACAATAATCTTTAGTGTGGACATCTTCTTCATTTGCTCTATATTTAGGAAAGAAATGACCTTTATTTCTCCCGTTTTCCCTTCTTATACAAAAAGCGAACGATGATTTTCAATGATGGTTAAGAATTCATTTATATTGTGACGGTTTGGCCAGTTTGGCAAGAGGGCAATCAGGGAGTGGGTGCTCGATAGATTGAGATGTTTTTTTTTTTTTTTTTTTTTTAATTGTTTTCGAGTACCGGAGAATTGAGCTGTTAGCCATTCGTGATTTTTTGGGCCGACATCCTGGCGGTCTTATCTATACTCAGAACGCTAACGATAATTACACATTTCATATATAGTTTAGTAGCTTCCTATGAGAGAGGTTTTAAAAGTGGAATGTTGTCAATTGTTTCGTATACTAATCTGTTTTGACTGAA
>NW_028234411.1:330774-335774 GCF_977035675.1 Penaeus japonicus
TTTTTATATATTATATATATATGGAGTGTGGGGTGTGTGTGTGTGTGTGTGTGTGTGTCTGTGTGTGTGTGTGTGTGATGTGTGTGTGTGTGTGGTCGTGTGTGTGTTGCTTGTGTGTTATGTGTGTTGTGTGTGTGTGTGTGTGCGTTGTTTTGTTTGTGTCTGTGTGTGTGTGATTGTGTAGGTGTTTGTGTGTTGTGTATGTGTGAGTGTTTTGTGTGGGGTTTGAGTGAGTGAAGGAGAAAAGCGTTGGCTAGTTTGTACTATCCCAAGGATAGGTTAAGGGATAATAGAAAAACATATAATGATATAGAAATATATTAAGGTTAATCTATAAGGGTATATTTCGGTTTATTCGACGAATGGGAAGGAGAGAGAGAGAGGGAGAGGGGAGAGAGAGAGGAGAGAGCAGGAGAGAGAGAGAGGACCCGGGATGGAGGTGTGTGAGAGAGTGGAGGTAAAGTGAGAGATGGAGATGAGGAAATGGATGATGGGAAGAGAGGACATGAGAGAGAGGAGGAGGAAGGGAGATGAGAGGGAGAGAGAGAGAGGGGGAGAGGAGAGGAGAAGGGAGATAGGAGAGGGGAGAGAGCGTGAGAGGGAGAGAAGGAGATGTGAGAGAGGTTTTTTTTATCGTCAGTCGTTCCCGTTAGGCAAAATATAGACGAGGAACTCTTTCATTTTTTTTTTCATCTAATTTCCCACTAATAAAGAAGTCATATTTTCTTATCGATCGATATATAACTTATACTGTTATTATATGATAATTATGCATTACAATTATCCTCTTGTCCTAGTTTGAAATATGCATAGGTTGGCTTAAATTTATTCCAGAACTTCGATAGCAAATACAGCTAGCATTTTCTTGTGTTTGGAGAGACGTTTGCATTGAGATCTTTGGTATTGTGTAGTCATTTCCCATTCGATTTGTGACATACATATTTTATCATTGGACACAGATATCGCTGCTTCATCACGTTTGCTCATCTCCTCGTGGCAACGGTAGACATATTAGCGTTGTTTTGGATTTTTCGTTCCAGAGAGTATGGAGTCCTGTAACAACTTCTTCTACTCTATTGCAGTATGTATGCAAAATTTTTTGGGGATTCATGCAAATTGTTAGGCCAATGCTGAAATGTGACTGGGAGACTCATTGTGGAGACCCTAAGAACATCCTTCAGTCTAACTTTGTTTTGTTTTTTTGCACAATATAAGCAATTAAACAAATCGCGGGTATGTTTTTAAACTCTTTCCTATTCTTATTCTCTTCTCTCCGTTCTCTCTCTCTCTCTCTTTCTCTCTCTCTATCCTCTCTCCTCTTCTCTCTTCTCTTCTCTCTCTCTCTCTCTCGACTCTCTCTCTTCTCATTTCCTTTTCTTCCTTCCTTCTAATCTTTCTCTTTCTCTACTTCTCTCCTTCCCCTCCCCACTCCCACCCACCAATACCTTCCTCCATCCTCCTTTCCCTCCTTTATCATATATTTCTATCCCGAAGGACATCTATACATGTGATACTACACATCCAAACTTCTCGACGATCCATTAGATGTTTAATTTATCTTAACGCCCAATAAGGAGACGTGATAAATTAGATCTTTTTCCTACCCCTTGGGGCGAAGGACTTAAAAAACATCTTTTGAATGATCTCAGGCAGCCGAAATATGTCTCCGCAGGTTATCGCTCTCCTTCTTCCACGCCCCCCCCCCCCCCCCCCTGCAAAATAACAATGGGGCATTGGAATCTTATTGTAAGAGAGGTACGGGAAGTGAAATTATATCAGCATTGTTCCTTCCAGACATTCGGTTCGGCGTTTTAGTGTGTGGCCTTTCAACAGTGGCTCCGATTTCATCGACTTTGGTGTTGAAGGAACCATGGTTATTTCATCCTTTTTCATTTTAGGAGTGGTCATAAGGAGAGATATAATAAAAATTTCCATACATCTGATTGGGAAAACATCATGAATACGTTTGTATTTTTTTTTTAGATTTTATATTTAGTTATAGAGACTTGAGATTGAGTGTTGTGGTGATTACGCGTGTGTATGTGACGAGTGTTTTTGTTTGATTGATATTTTTTGTGTTATATATATATAATGTAGATTTTTTTTCTGGGTGTGATTTTTATAAAATAGATTTATATATATTGTTGACGTGTGTCGAGAGATATTGATTATTTGGTAGAAATGTTTGTTAAGAGTCTCTACACACACTAAGTTTATAGGAGATTTGTTATCTATATTATAGATATATAAATTATATATATAAATTATTACAACACTAAAAATATATATGTATATATATATATATATATATATATATATATATTTATATATATATAGATATATACATCACATATATATACTATATATATTTATATATATATTTATATATATATATATATTATATTATTATATATACACCCACACACACACCCCCACCCACAAATTATATATGATCTATATATATTATTTATGTATTTATTTATATATATATTTTATTTATATTATATATATATTTCTCTTAACATAACCAAATTATATATATATATATATATATTATTTATATTTATATTATATATATATATATAAGAATATATAAATATATATATCTATATATTTCTATATTATATATATATATTTATATAGATTTATAAATAAATTATATGTATATATATTATATATATTATAATATTTATATTATCGCTAACACAACACCACCACAACAAAAAACACAACACCACCACAACTACAAACACAACACCAACACAACAACAAACACATATTATATATTTTATAAATATCTTTTTATATTATATATATACTATATATTACGTAATATATATTGGTATTTATATATATTCATATATGCATATGTATATATTCTGTATATATATATATATATATATATCATATATATATATAATATGTAATATATTATATATATATACATGTATTCATTTATATATTTATTTCATTTTTTTTTTATTTTAATTTATATATATTTATATATATACATATACATTTATACACATGTGTATGTATATATGTATGTATTATATTTTTAATAATATTATCTCGCTCGCTAGCTCGTATATATATAGATATTATATATATATATATATTTATGACACACACATCACACAAAAAAACAAACAACCACACACACACATATATATATTATATATATATATTTTTAATTTTTCATATATATATATTATATATATTCTTATATATAATAAATATTATCTATTATATATCATTTATATATATATATATATCTTTTTCTTCTTAATTTAATAATATATATTATTTATATATTTTATTTCTATTTATTATATATATATATATATACTTATATATATATATCTATATACACATACAATATACACCGATGGCTGTGCTATATATTATATATATATTTAATATATATATAATATATATATATTAATTAATATATATCTATATATTATATATATATCTAATAATAAAAAACACACCCACCCACAGAAAATTTGTTAATCTACGATCTGCAGTCTAAAGACCTTCTCATTTCCGAGCCTCTTTTGTATTGTGGATTTGAAGACTTTATAACGCGTTGTAATAGGTTAGATTTCCGAGTTGCTTTAAAGTGGATTTTCGGGTTTTACGTAAGACTTCTTGATAATTAATACAATCAAAAAAATAGTTTATGATCAATCTCAGATTCTTCATGATAATCATTAACGTTATATTAAAATATCTCATTTAAACATTATTACATGTTATTGTGACTAATTTTTAATTATTCTATGAATGCTATCATTTTATCATTTTGAATATAGTTTATCAATGTTTCATTATAAAATCCTCATTAATGTGTTTAATGTGTATCAAGACCATAATTAATTCTTTTAAATCCTATCTCATTTTTATTACCATTCTCATAAAAAAATCCATAACAATCCCAAACAATCATTCTAGATAATAATCAAAGACATCATGTCGTCCACTCCGAACATGTATCTCCTCACTCTCTACATTATCTTTGTTTTGACTTATCAGTCGGACAGCTTATGATGCAAATTTATTTGATGTCCTTGTTGACCTCGTTACACCTGTTGCCTGGCAATAAAGCTAATATTCATTAACGCCTTTGTGAGGACTTTTGTGTATTGTAGATTTTAATGGAGTTAGAAGTTTTGGGTGTCCGGAGAGTTCGAATGGGGTAGGATAGGTCGGCGCTTCCGGACCACACGTAGGGAAGATGCTGAAGCGCAGATATTGGTACTATCTAACTACTAAAATAATGATCTATATGTATAAATATGTATCTATGAATAAAGATTAAAGTCTATCTGTATATTAGTATAAAATATATATCACTAATAAATCTATATTAACTCTATATATAATAATCAAATATATCTAAATATAAAAAAGTATATCCTGAGGATATTTGAAGCGCTTCGGCACAGTTGGGCAGAAGCTTAATACTGAATCATCTAGATACAGGTACCAAACAAACTAAAATATATAAAATATAACACAAAACCAAACAATATTCAAACCATCATCAAAAAAAGAAAAACTAAACTACACAAATATATCTTATATCTAACTATAAAACACACACACTAAATAACAGAGTACTATTTTTTGCCAACAAAAACTCTAACATATCAAATCTAAAACACAAACTCAATAAATCTATATTAAACAAAAAAAATAAAAAAAAATAACAACTAATAAATAAATATATATATATCAAATATCTCTCTAATAGTCTTATAAATAAATTTGTACTATATCTTACAAACTAACAAACAAACAAAAATCACACACACACAATCTATAAAAACTCTATAACAAACTACACTCAATCAACACAAAAAACACAATCAAAACAATTCTATCATACTTCAATAAATCACATACATGGTCAACGACATCATCATTATCAGAATCAAAACAAACGAAGAAACGTCGTCATCAGCTCGGCCCTGCCCAAATATTATAGTATAACA